>NW_015506528.1:35688-102933 GCF_001515645.1 Sinocyclocheilus grahami
CTACAACGCTTAACCCTTACCGTACAGGATTTCAGAAAGTGCGCAAAGTCCAGGGTGCACACTTACCACTGCTGTGGATTTTAGAAAGTGCGCAAAGTGTTCAACGTGCACACTTACCACTATGTGGGTTTCAGAAAGTGCACAGAGCTTAGCGTGTGCACTTACCACAGCATGGATTTAAATTTCCAGGCATCTGATCACAGATACCCAGAGGTACTGGGCCAAACGGGAGAGGCAAGCTCAAATACAACCCTCTAAGGCGAGGGGAGCACTGCCTGAGACAGCATTACACAAGAAGGTTCTCGCAAATGCCACCTATACTTACCACTCGATGCCTCAGCAAGAGGGGATATCCTAGAGCCCGGACATCCAGGAATCTTTTTGCAGTGTCGTACCGGGGGCCTGATGATCAAGAAGGCTCCTGCAGAAGCCTCTGACCTGGCCGCATGGTCCAGGAAGTTTGAAGCCAGCACCAGGGCTATCATACCGGCTGGACACAATATCAACGAGTGACGTAGCACTGCAAGTTGAGCACCTGGTTTCTGAATCCAGCAAAGGGGTGCTTGCAGAGGACCTACCTTAGAACGGACAGAAACACACCGGTCCCGGAAGACGCTGCAAAGAAATACTCATATTTCATACTCACCCACCGTGGTTCCCGTGCTGGAACCCCGCTCAAAAGGCGATTCCAGAGAAGCCTCTAGTCCGGACCATCAGTAAGGTGGTTGCTATGAAGTCATAGAACCAACCAAAAACATCATAGGTCCAGCATAGGACACTGTAATGCATGAAAATTCCCACCTAACCTCGGTCAGGTGGAGTGCTGGTGGTTATAGGGGAATTAGGAAGGGGAAGGTAAGGGCAGATGTAAAACCCCCGAAGGAAATGAGTAGATACTCACGTATCACTCTGATCTGGACGAAAGCGCTGACGCCTTGTCTGGATCACATCCCTTAGGTCTTGCCTACCTCCCTTTGACTCCTCCTTCCCCTACCCGCGAGCGGAGGAGGAGCGCAAGTCGCGACACTATCCTTCTGTGCCCGTCTTTGATCCTCAAACCGAGACGGACCAGGACCCCTATGTTGATCGGGCTCAGACCTGGACCTTCGTGGAATGAAGGATTTAAAGACTGCTGAGCGTGCTTTCGCCTCCCTGAACTTCTCGACCACCGTCTCAACGGAGGTACCAAAAAGTTCAGAAGGCGAAACCGGAACAACCCTCTAAGGCGAGGGGAGCACTGCCTGAGACAGCATTACACAAGAAGGTTCTCGCAAATGCCACCTATACTTACCACTCGATGCCTCAGCAAGAGGGGATATCCTAGAGCCCGGACATCCAGGAATCTTTTTGCAGTGTCGTACCGGGGGCCTGATGATCAAGAAGGCTCCTGCAGAAGCCTCTGACCTGGCCGCATGGTCCAGGAAGTTTGAAGCCAGCACCAGGGCTATCATACCGGCTGGACACAATATCAACGAGTGACGTAGCACTGCAAGTTGAGCACCTGGTTTCTGAATCCAGCAAAGGGGTGCTTGCAGAGGACCTACCTTAGAACGGACAGAAACACACCGGTCCCGGAAGACGCTGCAAAGAAATACTCATATTTCATACTCACCCACCGTGGTTCCCGTGCTGGAACCCCGCTCAAAAGGCGATTCCAGAGAAGCCTCTAGTCCGGACCATCAGTAAGGTGGTTGCTATGAAGTCATAGAACCAACCAAAAACATCATAGGTCCAGCATAGGACACTGTAATGCATGAAAATTCCCACCTAACCTCGGTCAGGTGGAGTGCTGGTGGTTATAGGGGAATTAGGAAGGGGAAGGTAAGGGCAGATGTAAAACCCCCGAAGGAAATGAGTAGATACTCACGTATCACTCTGATCTGGACGAAAGCGCTGACGCCTTGTCTGGATCACATCCCTTAGGTCTTGCCTACCTCCCTTTGACTCCTCCTTCCCCTACCCGCGAGCGGAGGAGGAGCGCAAGTCGCGACACTATCCTTCTGTGCCCGTCTTTGATCCTCAAACCGAGACGGACCAGGACCCCTATGTTGATCGGGCTCAGACCTGGACCTTCGTGGAATGAAGGATTTAAAGACTGCTGAGCGTGCTTTCGCCTCCCTGAACTTCTCGACCACCGTCTCAACGGAGGTACCAAAAAGTTCAGAAGGCGAAACCGGAACATCGAGAATAAAGCCCCTCTCTTTCTTTCCGATATCTGGCTGCCCCTCTTTCCTCGAAAAAAGAGACAAACGAGAGCGGAGCTTTTTCATCGAAAAACTCTCACAATGCACGCAAATCGCCGCCTCAAGGACGTTGCGTGCGTGCTCCTCGCCCAAACACAAAACGTAGAGATCGTGTGTGTCATCAGGTGTCAAAATAGCGACGACACGGATGCACACACCCTCTAAACGCTCTGCTAGTGCTTGCCATAATAATAGATACTAGATCGCTCTTACCACGTTCAAATGCACGCTTCAAACAAAACAGTCAATGAAGATGAAGAAGAGAATGACATGTTCTCCCGGCGCCTATTTATACTATAGTCGCACCGGTGGTGACGTCATGGGCTGTCACCGGCCAACGTGTTGTTGGTGTTTTTTCAATGTATGATTCAGACACGGGTCACGACGAGGCGTTCCACCATAGCGACCCCTAGAGGACGCAGTTCGAAGTTCCCTTGAAAGGGAGCAAAGTATTTGATGTTCAGAACAGAATAACTACAGTGATTGCCCATTGCCCCCTTGGGGTGTTTTACCCCACAGACTATGTTTGAGAAAAAAATTATGTCATTCTGAAAATATAATTATATTTGTATTAAATAACACATACTCCCTATCTACAGGCCCTACTGTTCTCATGCCATATATAACTGTGATGTTCTACAAAACAACAATCTTTAAAACACTTTTGTTTTCTTACTGCTGAAAATTAGATAATTTACTGTGAAATCCGTTTTTTCTCCAGTACATCATCAGTGTAAGCTTCATGGAGAAAATTTCTACATCACTCTTGTCAACGTATACCATAGTTACAATAAAAATATATCTTGACTTTATCTTGTGGTTATTTTGGGAAAAACCGTAAGGGGTGGGGAGGGGGCGTTTTCCCCCACTCTACCCCGAAAATATATTTGTGATAAATGTGACAAAAATGGATTATCAGTTACAAATGTGTGTAAGTTGAAGAGTTTCTTAAACGGAGCTTCATATACATTCCTGTATTTAATTTTTTTTTTACATGGCATCCCGAAGAGCTAATAAGTTCAAATGTGTGCATAAAAACGATTGTAACAGTCCATTAAGTCGGGATTGCATTATGACTATTAACATTTACATTTAGTCATTTTGCAGACACTTTTATCCAAAGCGACTTACAATTGGGGAATACATAAAGCAATTCTTCTTAAAGAGGCAAACAGACACAGGAAGTGCTCATAATACCAAGTTTCAGGCATTTGTTCAAATAAGTACAAGCTAGAAAGGGAAGGAATAAATAATTAAAAAGACGTTTTTTTATTTTTTTTTATTTTAGGATTAAGTCAAGTAGTGTTGAAAGAGATGAGAGAGATTCAGCATTCCAGATAGGGGTGGGAAGATCATTCCACCAGCCAGGAATGGTGACCAAGAATGTTCAGGAAAGTGATTTTGAGCCTCTTTGTGATGGTACCACAAGGCGTTGCTCACTAGTGGATCTCAAACTTCTGGAGGGGATGTAGATTCGTAATAGTGAGTGGAAGTTAGTGTTGTCACGGTATCAAAATTTCAATATTCGTTACCAATACCAGTGAAAATCCACGATTCTCAGTATCAATTTTGGTACCAAAGCAAAACACAAAAAACATGCTAATTAAAAAATTTGACTATACTTTCATTTAATCCAAACTGTGTACAGATCTAATTTTAAAGGGCTTTTGAAAACCTTCTAGAGTTATTCAGCCAAGAATAACAACTAAGTTAGGTAAAAATAATAATAAAAAAGCCCAGAACTGCTTTTCTGACTATGACACAAACAATGTTAACCATTTGTACATTCTCTAACACGCATATTTTAGATTCACAACTCATTTAAAAGCATTTTTTACCCTAATAAAAGTTATAGGAGCATTAAATAGTTAAGAAAGAATAATTAATAGTTCATTAATAGTTAATTAGAACTTCATTCTAATGCTCATTATATTAGTGTTAGCCACGCTTATGCTAACGATTAACTACTCTAATAACAGTGTTCATTTCAATCCGACATTCAAATTAAAATATTGAATAATATTCATAACAGAAGCGGTGTTTCCCTCAGACTTGCACTCTATTTGTGGCGGCATATATATGCAAATTAATTCTCTGCCAGCAGGAGGCGCTTGTAGAGCGGGAGAGATAGAGTTTTCCCCGGTAACGACTGTAATCAAATAAGCCCTGCTCTCACAAAGGCTGCTCAGGCATTACAGGCAAGATTAAATGAAAATGACATCCATAATTTTTTGAAGACAGTCGGTTTCCTTCAGAAATACAGTGATATAAAAACACCCGCACCAGGTTTTGACTTTGACACGTGCAGTGCTCATGTTTATTCAACGAAGTCAAAGCCTTTTGGAAAATCTATTTGTGGCGGTCAGTTTTGATATTGTGGCGCGAGCTGCCACAAATAAATCATTATGGGAAACACTGAGAATATCTAAATATTAAAAATTTAAATTAAACTTACCTGCTTGAACTCTTTTTCTTTCATTTGATCTGGGTGTCTGTCTTTAAAGTGTTTTGTTAGTTTGGTGTGTTTCCTATTTTTGATGTCACCATGTCTCAGTGCTTTTATGAAGAGAGCGCACCTGTGCACCTTTCAGATAGCGCATCAAGAACCGGGTTGACCGGGTAACTTGGTACCACCGGTACTTTAAAAAACCTGGTACCGTAAAGTTTTCATTTTTTAGTACCGACTTGGTACCGAAGTACCAGGTCTTTTGACAACACTAGTGGAATTAGGCGGGTGCTGAGCCTGTGGCTATTCTATATGCAAACATCAATGTCTTGAACTTGATGCGAGCCACAACCGGTAGCCAGTGCAAGGAGATAAAGAAAGGTGTAACTTGGGCTCGTTGAAGACCAGTCGTGCCGCTGCATTCTGAATCATTTGTAGAGGTTTGATTGTGCTTGATGGAAGTCCAGCCAGAAGAGCAATGCAGTAGTCCAGCCTAGAAATGACAAGGGCCTGGACAAGTAGTTGTGAAGCATGCTCCGTTCGAAAGGGCCTGATCTTTCTGATGTTGTGCAATGCAAACCTGCAAGATCGAGCAGTCTTTGCAATGTGGTCTTTGAAGGTCAGCTGGTCATCAAAGATTACACCAAGGGGATATTCTTTCATCCATGCCGAGATGTCCGCCAGGCAGCCTGAGATCCGTGCAGCTACCTTTGGATCATCTAGTTGAAATGAGAGAGAGAGTTGTGTGTCATCAGCATAGCAATGGTAGGAGAAGCCATGTGCCTGTATGATGGGACCCAGTGATGTAGTGTATATGAAGAAGAGGAGGGGTCCAAGAACTGATCCCTGAGGAACCCCAGTCACCAGTTAATGTGCTTTGGATACCTCCCCTCCCCAGGCCACCCTAATAGACCTACCAGTGACAAACCAGCGAAGTGGAATCCCTGTGATGCCCAGTGATGAGAGAGCGGACAGGAGGATCTGATGATTGACAGGTTCAAAAGCAGCAGATAGATCCAGCAGAATAAGAACTGATGATTTGGAATCAGCTTTTGCAATCCGCACGGCTTCCGTGACTGACAGTAGCGCAGTCTCAGTTGAATGGCCACTCCTGAAACCTGACTGGTTAGCGTCCAGTTTGTTGTTCTGTGAAAGAAACAATGATACCTGGCTGAAAACAACTCATTCGAGGGTTTTAGCTATGAATGGAAGGAGAGAGACAGGTTTGTAGCTATCTGTAAATGAAGTGTTTAATGTAGGTTTTTTGAGCAGTGGAGTTACCCGAGCCTGATTGAATGCAGTGGGGAAAGTGCCTGTGAGGCTATCATTTGAATTTGATCAATTCAGATTCCGATTCTGCTTATCGATTCCGATTCTTTTCGATTCCCAGTTTCGATTGAGCTGAAAACCATGAACAAAAATCAACATGCTACATAAAAACTGTACTCTTTAAGAGTTGTTTGTGTGCAAAATAGAACTGCATGATTCTGGATACATTGAGTGTTTTTTTTGTTTGTTTTTTTCCCCCAATGGAAGTTGTGGTTCTCTCATAAATATGAAGAAAACATTAGACAACTAAACAAAATCACATTTAATTTATGAATGAATAATTCAAAGACTCCCTCAAGGTGTACTTGTTTCATTACTGGATGAATCACATTTTAACAGCCCCTTTTTGCCACCTACTGGCGTAACAATGTAATCAATAAATCTTCATTTGACGTGTCAAATTACTTTCAAAAGGTGATTTACTCTGTTTTAATCGCTACCATACACATCGTACACAGTTTATATCTGAACTATAAACTTTTATCCCAGTACTTCTGTGATTTGAATGTTTGTAACACAGAAATAATGATATTGTGTGGCTGAAAAGACTGTGAAGCTGTTTCGTTCATGACAGATGACAGCTGCTCTCTTCAGGTCAGCGGCAGCACGAACATAGATTTAAATGTTCAAATCACACTGGTGTGATCGTACGCTGCACGGACGAATCAACAAGTGATCACAACATTGATCGCACACATCAAAGGTTGAGGAATAAAACAGATCATTGTAATTTAGGAATAGAATCACGTTGGTGTTTGAATCGTGTTCACGATCTTTAACGATCTATTAAATTAAAGTGCTTTGTCATGTTGGTGGTGAATGTTTAGCTATCACAGATATTATACTTAGCTTTTTGGCTTCTGATCGCAAATGTAGCCAAACTTTGGAGAGCTTAGATTAGCGAGCAAGGTCCTGGCAGATTGCTAGGTCTGGTCCTCACAGATGGAAGAAAAAAAAAGCACATAGGAATCGATAGGCGGAATCGAAATTTTAATTTGACAACAAGTATCCGATTCCTGACCTTAAGTATCTGATTCTGGAATCTGAATCGATTTTCGATTCCCAACCGTAGTGAGGAGAGATGTGTTGATGATGTGTGTGAGTGCTGGTAAGAGTGTAGGAGAGATTGCTTGGAGAAGGTGTGAGGGGATTGGGTCTCGAGAGCATGTTGTAGGATGGTTTTGATACTTCTGCCTGAGTGAGGGGACAGAAGGAGAAGATGGGAGTTTTAGCAGTGGGTGTGGTTGGTTTGAGGTCCTGTGTGTGTGGGGCTGAGAATTGACTACTGATTGTTCTAGTTTTGTCTGTGAAGAATGTGGCGAAATCAAAATGAATAAAATGTTTAAAAATTGCATAAAAATAATTAATGCTATAAATACTACTGTTGTAAGTTATCTGAAACCTTTCAAAACCTTTCACTGTAAACATATTTTAAATGTGTCAAAAGGAGTATTATGTGCTGGAATACCTGTACAGTTCATATGTATGAAATAACATTTAAAGGAAAGTACCATGCACATTGCCTGTTAAAAATGTATTATCGTAACTGATGATATTCACAACGTTAAACGACTTGGCACAAGCTGATTGGTTCATGTTGCATACGCAGCCAATGAGCTTGCTGCTTTACATTTAAATGGCTGATTAGCATCCACTCAAGCATTTTGCAGTGTGTTTTCAGAGTTCCTATGAAACCCTCCACCTTTCCCAGCTCCACCTGTATAGATCTACTACGGGTTATTTTATATGCTATTTGTGCAGCAGCAGTATGTCTTAAATACTCACAGCACCGTATCGCTGTATGCATTGGCAGTAACAAGTTCCTGTATTTGCTTGCAGCAGCAGCAATAATCTACAACTACAGCAATAACCAGCAGCAGCGTAGCAGATCTATTCTGCCAAATACAGAAAAATTGTCATAACCATTACCATGCTAAAATCTTCCGAGAGTTGTCATGATTGAACTGACTTTAACTGAAAAATTGTCTGTTTACTATTGTCCTCTTTTTAGAGCTGCTTTATGTAGTGTATTGTTCATGCACAGCTATATGATGCCTTATGGTAGTTATGGTAATATCCACCACATGTAACGCACGGCGCATGTACGAGAGGGAGATGTCTTCAAAAGTGAGAGAACGTCAGTAAACGTGTCTCAGCAGAAAAGGTTGTCCGTGTCGTTCCTTCACCATCAAAGACATAACAGAATACTTGACAACAGCGGCATTTAGAAAAGAGAACTGTTTGCAACTCAACTGAAGTGCATGGAGGCAGTGACGGTCACATGCCCAACTCATGGGACTGAAGTGACATCTAGAGGACGGACTGAAAATTACAGCTAAAAAGGTAACTCTGTAGACACTCGCTGCATAAAAGAAAATATTGGAAAATAAGGGATGACAAAAAATGGACATAAACCAAATTAAAAAGGGAAAATGGCTACAATAGGACGAGTGCCATTGTTTGACAACACTAAAGAGGATTTTTACACATTTTTGGAAAAATTTTAGCGATTGGTTGTGGCGAATAAAATTGGTAGTGGAAAAAGGATAGTTTTTAAGTGTTTTGGAACCAACAGAATATCTGTTGAAAAGTCTAAAAGTTGAAAAGAATATACCTCTTGAAAAGTCTTGTTGAGCCAGTGGAAGTGGTTGATTTATCATACCCACAAATAACTCAGACCCTTTCTGATCATTTCAGGCACAAGCCAATTCTGATTGCAGAATGCTTCAGATTTTATCAGCATAACCAAAGTCCAGACGAAATGATATCTGATTATATCTTGGCACTCAATCATCTGGCAAGTTCATGTGAGTTTGGGACATTTCTTGATGATGCTCTCCGGGACAAATTTGTTTGTGGTCTTGCGGGAGAAGCCTATCACAGAAGGTTACAGTCAGAAAAGGACCTCACCTTCAAAAAGGCCTGTGATATTGCACTTGCATTAGAACTAGCACAAAAAGATATCAAGCAGTTGAGCGCTCAAGCAGCCATAAAGGACTCTAATGTGCATAAGGTACAACATAATGCAGGTGGCAAAGGAAAATGCAGAGGACGAGGAAGTTCTCTGTACAGTACTAAAAAAAGGTGTCCAGCACCAGCCATTTTCCAAGCATAAAAGCGACTGCTATCGTTGTGGGGGAGGGAATCATCATCCCTCAAAATGTCGATACTGTAATGAAAAATGCCATAATTGCAGAAAAATTGGTCACCTGCAGAGAGCGTGTAAAAGCCACAAGGCCCAACGCCCTGACAAAGTGCTGTACGTCAAGTCAAGTCACCTTTATTTATATAGCACTTTTAACAATACAGATTGTGTCAAAGCAACTGAACAACATTAATTAGGAAAATAGTGTGTCAATAATGCAAAATGACAATAGTAAACACAACCCTTGAATACCTGTATAGTTTTGTAATCGATCTATGAGTATGTATTGCTGGAAATGAAGTGTCCCCAACTTTAATTTATAATTAAATCTAGCATATGATTAAAACGATGAGTGGGCCCGGTGACGTTTTGCTTGACTCCAAAAGAGTTTATTAGGTCAGTAAACGCAACTCCTAATGCATCATTTGTATTATCAACGTGAATGTTAAAATCTCAGACAATTAACGCTTTATCAACAGTAACCAATAGGTCTGAGAGGAAATCTGCAAATTCTTTTAGGAAATCTGTATACGGCCCTGGTGGTCTATACACAGTAGCCAGAGCAAGAGATACGATAGATTTCTTTTGCATATCTGACAGTGTAACATTAAGCATTAGTATTTCGAGTTAAACCTGTATCCTGTCTTCTGAGTAACATTGAGTATATCATAATATTATCTGTGATCATTTCATTTACAAAAACTGCTTTGGGTGACAGTGATCTAATGTTTAGGAGCCCAAACTTTAAAAATAGTTTTTGTTCATTTATTTTACATTTTTCTGGTTTAATCACGATCAGATTTTTTCTAGATCCTGCATTAAATTTATATTTTGACCTCACTATTCGGGGAACAGACACAGTCTTTATAGATTGGACAGCACAAGTACTTCTATCATTTAAGCAGGTAGAACACAAGTCATCAGGGCAGTTATTTGAGATTTGACTTACTAGTCATATGGAGCGTAGCGTCCTGGAGATGTTGTCCGACATGAGTTCCGCTCCGACTCTGCTGGGGTGCAGGCCATCAGCGCGAAAAAGCCTAGGACGCTCCCAGAAAAGATTCCAATTATTAACAACACAGTAATGTGTGTGAATAGAGTATTAGTAATGTAAGCGAGATTAGCGGCAACCACGTTGGCGATGCTAGCGGGCTATATGCTAATAGCGGACTCGATAGTACGTGTCAGCAGATATTTCTGAGACTCTGTGTACAGAAGTTAACGAACTGTTTGACTTATTCACGGTCTATACAGCACATGATAGAGCAGATGGCATTTATATTGATCTCCAACTAAATGGCCAAACGGTTAATATGCAGCTTGATAGAGGAGCCTCGTTCTTAATTCCAGAGCACATCTACAGAGACAAATTGAAGGACTGTGTGTTGCACCCGATTTCTATCCATTTGACCTCTTACACGGGGGATAAAATCCCAGTGTTGGGTGAGATTCACGTTGCAGTGACATACAAAGATCGACAGTGTTCACTTCCTTTGGTCGTGGTTAAAGGAAACAAACCACCACTAATGGGTCACAACTGGCTCCAGGAAATATCTTTAACCCTTAAATGCATACTTCGGGTCTTTAGTGACCCGGGACCCGTGAATAGGGTCACTAGAGACCCGAGGTATATAAATGTGTAAGTATTTTTTCCTGACCAACTATATTTACATATCTGATGACTGAATATGTGCAATGCATCTTTTTCCTCAAGGTGGCACTGTTTGATACACAATGATGACGTGACGTTTCACTCATAATTACCGCAGGCATAAAACAAATGAACATCATCAGCAAAAATTGAACTGGTTTGAATGGCTTTACTGCAGAGCAATTACCATACGCAATGACATATAAATGCCACTGCCATTTGATGCTGGATGTGGTGAATAAGCTGCCAGTGATCAAAATATTGAATATGAAGTCTTTGAAAACGATAGTTTTGAGAATATGGTTGAGATCACGAATAAGAGCCAGATGATGAATGTACTGGGGAAGTGCGCTCTAACAATGACAGCGATGGAAAAAATCATCTGCTCAAATTAAACCCTTTTAAGTTTCAAAAAGTTCACAAAATATGCTTTATTTTATTCTTCTGTAATTGTTCTTAAAATATCAAGAGAGTTTTTTGCTATTGCAGCAGTTAGAGATCCATCCATGCTGGATATATAGGTCCGGGTCGCTAAAGACCCTAATATATAATAATGATTGGCGAAACATTCATGCATTTAAAGAGGTCATGATGCGATTTCAATTTTTCTTTTCTCTTTGGAGTGTTACAAGCTCTTGGTGCATAAAGAAGATCTGTAAAGTTGCAAAGACTAAAGTCTCAAATCCAAAGAGATATTCTTTATAAAAGTTAAGAGAGTCAACCACGCCTACTTAAAACGGCTCATTCTAACATGCCCCCACATGTCTACGTCACGATGTGGGAAGATTTGCATAACGCCGCCCAAATGTTCACGCAAAGAGAGAAGGCGTAACTTTTATTCTCGCTGTAGTATTGTTGTTGCCGCTGCTGTCATGTCGTGAAGGTGCTGTGTGTTTCGTTGTGAAAGCGAAACTACTTTGTTTGGCCTTCCAAAAGAGGACGATATCCGCTTCACCATGCCTGGAGCTGAGGAAATACATCAACTTCGCGCTGTGGATAGCCGGATCGGCTTTCACCGTGGACAAAGCGGAGTCCAGCCCGGGGTCATCACATTTGGTTGCCCCAAGCCTGCCCGCCTCCGCTCACTCAAGCCCGCCGTGTGTGATGCTGTGTTTCGTTGTGAAAGCGAAGCTACTTTGTTTGGCCTTCCAAAAGAGGACACAACTAGAAATCAGTGGTTAAGTTCCACACTGTTCCAGAACAGTTCAACCCAAATATTCAGATGTGTCCAGCGCATTTTATGGAGGTCTGTTTCCTGATCCTGGTAGAGAAGACTACAATTCTGGCTGATCTGACTCACAGACTGTAAGTAAGTTTTTTATATTTAAAGAATTTGCCACTGACAATTCAAACGTGAGTTTTGATCAGTGTAGAGTAGCGCTTGTTGTTTGTCATTTCTCCGATCACAAATGCAGACATGGTTTTATGTTTACGGGGCGTGATGCAAAGCAATGCGTAAAAAGACAGTATAAGTCATTATAATCCATAATTATGTCCCCACTAGATGCAACAAATGCCTCGTTTGTAATGGGTTTTAATGTTTTTGTCTCGTCGCTCCGGCCGGGAGAAGGCATCACAATATGGTAAGGGCGTAACATTTCCGTCACACGCTTGAGGTATTCGGCCAAACAGAGCACACCTCGCTTTTCAGACCGATGAGATCGACGCGTTTCAGAAAGTCGGGGCATAGAGGAGAAACAGTAATGTACAGTATGTGGAATATAATGTGTTTTTTTAACCTTAAACCGCATAAACACATTTCATTACACCAAATACACAAATTCCACTCTCTCGGATGTACTCGAAAAGCATAAAGAACTTTTTGGAGAAGGATACAGCAAAATCACAGAATTCAAAGTGAAAGTAAGAGTACAAGAAGGATCTAAACCCATTTTCACAAGCCAATACTTGTTCCCTATGCTCTCAAGGAAGCAGTAGAGGAAGAATTGGATCGCTTAGAGAAAAATTGAATAATCTCGCAGATTGGAAGGAGCGATTGGGCAGCGCCCATTGTGGTTGTGTCGAAAAAAGACAAAACCGTGCAGCTGTGTGGCGATTATAAGATCACAGTAAACAAATGCATTCTTTCAGTAGAATACACATTACCAAACGTGGAGGATCTTCTTGCCACATTGGCTGGAGGAAAAGTCTTCAGCAAAATAGACCTGTCTTTCGCATATCAGCAGTTGGAGTTGGACGAGAAATCTCAGCAGTACCTTACCATAAATACACACAAAGGCCTCTTTAAATACCATCATCTGGCCTATGAAATTTCTACAGCACCTGCGATTTTCCAACACACAATGGATCAAATACTTCCACATGTGGTGTTTCATGGACGATATTCTAGTCTCTGTGCCAACAGTAGAAGAACACCTGATGGTACTGGACAAAGGGCTGTCAAGGTTTCAACAGTATGGAGTGAGAGTGAAGAAATCAAAATGTGAATTTCTCTGTAGCTTAGTGGAATACTTGGGGTTCAGAATTGATGAAAAAGGAGTGCATCCAATGGAAAGTAAAGTTGACGCAATTGTGAAAGCTCCAGCACCTGTAAATGTCACAGAACTGCGTTTTTTTTCTAGGACTTTTGCACTACTATGGGAAGTTTGTACCACATCTTTCGACATTGTTACACCCACTTCACAGACTGTTGCAAGCAAACGAAAAATGGCAGTGGTCAGCACAGTGTGACCAAGCTTTCAATGTCTGTAAACAGCAGTTATTGCAAAGCAAGTGGTTAGCGCACTATGATCGCAAAAATCCACTAAGACTCGCTTGTGAAGCTTCACCATATGGCGTCGGCACAGTTATCTCACATGTGTTACCTTCAGGAGAGGAACACTCCATTGCGTTTGCATCAAGAACTTTGACAACAAGTGAGAAAAACTATGCGCAAATTGAGAAAGAGGACCTGAGCATGTCTTTGCAGTGAAAAAGTTTCACAAATATTTCTATGGGCGAAAGTTCCATCTGCTAACTGACCACAAGAACTACTATGGGAAGTTTGTACCACATCTTTCGACATTGTTACACCCACTTCACAGACTGTTGCAAGCAAACGAAAAATGGCAGTGGTCAGCACAGTGTGACCAAGCTTTCAATGTCTGTAAACAGCAGTTATTGCAAAGCAAGTGGTTAGCGCACTATGATCGCAAAAATCCACTAAGACTCGCTTGTGAAGCTTCACCATATGGCGTCGGCACAGTTATCTCACATGTGTTACCTTCAGGGGAGGAACACTCCATTGCGTTTGCATCAAGAACTTTGACAACAAGTGAGAAAAACTATGCGCAAATTGAGAAAGAGGACCTGAGCATGTCTTTGCAGTGAAAATGTTTCACAAATATTTCTATGGGCGAAAGTTCCATCTGCTAACTGACCACAAGCCCCTTCTCGCTATGCTTGGTCCAAAATCTGCCATTCCTACTCTGGCTGCCCTTCGTATGCAACGATGGGCTTTAACATTACTAGCCTATGACTATGATATTGAGTACAGACAATCTTCTGATCATGCCAATGTGGACGCTCTGTCCAGATTACCGTGTGAGCAAACATCTATGGGGGGAACAGAGGAGATGGTGTTTCAAGTCTCATTCCTGGATGAATTGCCAATCAATGCAAAAGATATTGCCACGGAAACAAGGAAAAATCCAGTACTATTGAAAGTGTTGGATCTGAAGTTGTCAGGATGGCAGAGTTATGTCACAGATGAAAATCTGAAACCATTCCTTGTAAGGAAGGACCAGCTCTCAACAGACCAAGGCTGCATCCTGTGGGGCTCAAGAGTGATCATTCCTCCAAAGTACAGAGAAAGACTTCTGTCCGAGCTTCACGAGGGTCACCCAGGAGTCGTGAGAATGAAAACGCTATCCAGAGGATATCTATGGTGGCCAGGTCTCGATAATGACATCCAAAACTTTGTGAGTAAATGTGCTCCATGTGAATTAGAGCAAAAACAACCTCCCTGTGCGCCACTTCATCCATGGTCGTGGACAACCACACCTTGGTAACGTATTCCCATTGACTACGCTGAAATTGACAAGCAACACTTCTTAGCTATTGTGGATATTCATTAAAAATGGGTCGAAATTTTCCCCACTCAACTGACCAATGCTGAGAAGTCAATAAACATCTTACGTCATCTTTGGTCTGCCTCCAAAGGAGTTGGTGTCGGACAACGGTCCACCATTCACCTTCAGAGAGAGTTTGAGGAGTTTGCCACATTCTGTCACCTCCATATCAGCTCGCTACAAACGGACAAGCCGAGCGGGTGGTCCAAACATTCAAGAAGGCATGGGAACGGCTAAGTTCGGAGTCAGTATCACCCCAGTTACACCTGGCTCGTTTTCTGTTGACCTATCGAAATACTCCTCACACAGTAACAAAACGAACACCTGCTGAATTGTTCCTGAAAAGGCAGCCTCCTATCCGTCTTACACTGCTAAAGCCAAATACCTCAGCAGTTGTTCTCAAACATCAAGGGCAGAACGTCATTGTGCGCAGCTTCAGGCATCCACATCGTGCTTGGCTTCCAGGTGTGATATTCTGCTCAAGCACAGACCTCTCACATACCAAGTGAAAGTCGGAGATCGAAGTGTGAAAGTGCATGTGGATCATCTGCGGTCATCTAATGCACAGGATATGATAGATCCAGTGGTCATTACAACAGCTGATGACTTTGCTCCTGATGCTGGTAACGAGGCTCATGCAAATGCCCCTCAACCACACATCCCAATGGAAACAAGGACAGAAGATATCCAATTTGGCAAAGAAAGGCACAAGATTAGAATTGGTTACGAACTGATTAATGTTACTTAGTACAAACGTTCTAATCGGAGACAGTGTTCAAAGGTTATTTGAAAAAAAAATCAGTGGGGGAGGAAATGTAGTGTATTGCTAATGCACAGCTATATGATGCCTTACGGTAGTTTTGATAATATAGAGTGGCTTTCTTAAGACAAAGAAGCTGATGACGTGTTATTTGAACGCACTTTTATAACATATTGGTGCTCCAGTGATGTCATATGACTGCTGTAGTCAATCAAGATTAGTGTGTTTTTACACGTACCTCAGACATTGGTCACCATGTAGGTGTTCCCATAGCTTCAGCACCATGACACAGCATTGAAGTTGCTTCAAAAGGAATCCATATATAATTGTGTTGTGTTAGCAAAATAACTAAATTCCAATCTTTATTCAATGATCCTTCCCAGTAGCAAACTGTTAAAAATTATTTGTCAGTTAAAAAATTCAAAATTTGCCACTGCAAGAAGTGTTGACAAAGGTTTTACATCAGTGATATCAAATGCTCACTGACATATGTTGCAGCCAATCTTACAGCAATTCATAAATATTTTACAAGGTGGCTAATTCGTTTAAATTTGTACGACCTCACTCGTACAAATTCATACAATTTTTGCTAAATCGTATGTATTTTAGGAGTTGCACAATTCGTATGAATTTGTACAAATGATCAACACCTAACCCGGCCCCTAAACCTACCCGTCACTGGGGTCTAAACAAATTGTACAAAATCGTACAAGTGAGGTTGTACGAATTAATAAGAATTAGCCACCTCGTAAAATACGTACGAATTAGTCGTGAGATAGCTTTGCAACATGTCATGTTTCAGGTGATGTACAAGTATGTTTGTGAATGACATACTCCATCTTCACAGATTTTTCAATGAAAAACAACTCAAATTGTACTCTTTAATAGTTTTGTGCTTTTATACTGCCAAGTAGCACTTCAAATGCATCATATTGTTTGCACTTTTTGGTACTGCTTTTGGCCATTTTTGGAAAAATAATATTAATAATAATAATAATAATAATAAGTTGTGATAGTGATCACACTAGTCTTATCACAAAATAGTAAGGATTGATTGATTGACTGACTGACTGACTGACTGACTGATTGGATTTGGTTTAGAGATAGGAGAGGGATTCAAAAATATCCACAGTATATAGTGGTATATTTGAACTAAAAAAAATTTAATTTATATTAAAACAATTTTATCAGAAGATAATCATAATAAAACGCATACATCTACAATATTTTGATATATGTGTGATTTTTACAGTATACCTTACGAGCAATAAAGTTGCTGATTAAGCCCTAAATTTAGGTGATCCACGAACCGGAGTCACAAAAATAATTTCCACAGTTCTGTCATCACAGTTGTGTTTTCAAGATATTTAATCTAAGTTTCCTAGGGGACTGTTCAAGCAGTGAAAACAATAAAGCCCAGGGAGCATCTGGGATCCCTGAAGTTAAGAAAGTACCTGAAAAGAAGACCACTTTTAATCAGCCTGAAGCTAATTAAATCACTACTGATACATCTGGTCATAATTAGTCACTTATGACAAAAGTTGTTGAGACACTAAGTGATAATCAAAATAAATTAATTGGTCTGACTGATTCCAGTAAATACATTTAACACTAGAGGCATGGAACCATTACATAGATGGTCCCATGTGTGTTCATGTCTTCCTGATTAATGAGAAGTTTATGTTTAATAATTAATAGGAATGAACAAAACAACACATGCTACACAGTACAGTAAGTACTCTTGCTGTTTTGCTCATTAGCACTTTAATCTACTGATGAGAATGTACTGTTCTTGCTCCAGTCCCAGGTGCTGAAGAAAAAAAAAGCAATAATCAAATTTTGTGATGTTGAACAACATTATTTTGTATACAGCAATTAGTGTTTAAAAAAATTAAAATGTTTATATAAATAATAGGCATTTTAAACTATATCAAAAGCATTGACTAATACATAAGTTAATATTTAAATATATAAATATAGGCTATTACACATGCAATTAATATATAATATAATAATCGAATATACTATAAATAAGTAGTAAAACTTTGACAGTCCACCTCAGACATTTAAGTAACATTCCAACTACATATAAACTAGTAGTCATTGGAGTATTAGTAGACTGTCTGCAAACATTTTCTTTTGATGGCCCCCTAGTAGACATTCTACTGACTTTAAGTAACTTTGAAAGTACGTTAACTTTTTTTTACTAACCATAACCTAATAGTCTACTATTACTCTAATGAGAGTTGGCAGAATGTTGAAAATGGACTATCAAGTGTAACCAAATATATATGTAAATGTATAATGTCAGTATGATAAACAACTACAATACAACAATTTTTAAACACTCTTGTATTAATTCATTGATATGTATTTTTTATATGTTTGCCATTTTTGTTGTACAATCACATATTATGGGTTTTGAAAGTGTGAACCCACCCCATGTAATTACAAAATTATTTCAGTTCTCATCAAATTCTCATTGTAATAATTAAACAATGGCCATTTAAGAAATTAGCAATATTCTATCCATTTTGCTTATTAAATAAACTCCTAGAAGATTCCTCAAGTCTTAACTAGTCAGCAGTGTTATTGTAGTATCACTGATATCGTATTAGAGTTGTTGTTAATATTTTGAATTGAATTGTTTGTTTGTTTTGTAATATTTTTGTTTTTAATTTAATTTAAGTTGAAGTTTAAGACATTTTGTTGTGTTTTGTGTCATTTTTATAGCTGTTTTATTAGTTTATATGTTGCCTTTGTGACTAGCTGAAATAAAAAAAATTAAGTAATTTTGTTTTTAAATTTCATATCATTGTTAATGTTTAATTTGTTTCAGGTCATTCAATTCAATTCATTTTTTTATGATTTTTGTTTTGGTCAATGAAGAGAACACAATAGAAAGACATGTTGCCTTTCCATTATTTTGTGGTTAGCTCATCGCATTTGATTCACAATCTATGAAATGGTGTAATATATTAGATCACATTTGATATTCTAATTGTAAATCGTAGTTGTAAATAAAATATTTTTATTTCAACTGGAATGAAATAAAGTGGCTGGCGTAGCTGTGCAATTCATTCAAAAATACACAGAGTATATTTAATAAATTTATTTAGCCAATAAATTAGTTAATTTGACATTACAGAAAACGGCAAAATTTATTTTGAAAGTTTATTCATTATTCAGTTAATTTTAACTTATTGGTTTAACTTATTGAAATAATAAGGCCTGTTAATATCGCAAGACCCATTTTATATTTCCAAAAATGAATGCTGCCCCAAGCCATACCGATTTAGGAAAGCAACAAAAAAAACATAACATAGGAATAATGATGACAAGTCATTGTCCTAGCACTGTACCAGGGGAGGGGAGCGAGGGATATTTAAGAGACGTAGCATGTCCTAAATCCGAAGAGGGGGGAAGCAGTCGAAACGGAGCCTGATATCAGCATAAGATTGGAAAATCTGTTTCACATGCTGTTATAGCATTTTTCAGACATGAAAATTAAAAAGAGAAATAGGTTTAGATTTAGCTAGGGTTGATGCAGGTCTGAGCATGAAATACAAGCCACATTAAAGCACACTATTAATGCTTAAATGTAAGCACAATTATTTTTCTTATCTTCAGCTTATGTTGTTTACTGCTTTTGTAAATGTTTTCTCTGCATTAACTGTAAACATTTTATGTCTTCATAGCGAACTTTGATCAAAAGAATGGATGACAGAACATTCAACTTCTCTCATCGGGAATTCTATTTGATTGGATTCACGGATCTGCAAGAGTATCGACGATATCTTTTCATTCCTTTTTTCATCATCTTTGCTTTCACATTGTTTGCAAACTCCGTTATAATCCTGGTGATTGTAAAAGAAAGCAAGTTACATGCACCCATGTACATTCTGATCGGGTTTACTGCAGCTCTTGGGTTTATACAGCCAATATTTCTTGTTCCGAGAATGTTAATCAGTTTTCTGTTTGGCAAAAATATGATTTACAAAGATGAATGTCTTATTCAAATGTTTTGTCTGCATATGGCAGGTTGTTTTCAGTCGACTGTTTTGGTTGGGATGGCAGTCGACAGATTTTTTGCCATTATTTTCCCGTTGCAGTACCATAACTATGTCAACTTTAAAACATCATTAATATTCTGTTTCTCCCTTTGTTTCCGTAACTTGCTTTTCGTTGTTGCAATGGTTGGCCTGCTTGGGCCGCTCTATTTTTGTAAATCAAATGTGATTTATCATTGTGTTTGTGAGCATACATCAGTTGTTAATTTAGCCTGTGGTGATTTGAGTAAGAACTACATGGCTGGAATAATCGGTTTCAGCTTAACATCAAGTGACTGTGTATTTATAGTCTGCTCTTACTTTGTCATTTTTGTGATTATATTCCGCTCTCCTTCTGGTGAGTCACGCCAAAAAGCCATCTATACATGTAGCACTCATTTAATTGTGTTAGTGGTGGCATTTCTCAGTGTTGTGGTTGCATTTGTTGGCTACAGGGTTCCTACCATACCTAGAGATTTCCGTGTGTTATGTACCTTGTCATATCTTCTTCTTCCAAACTGCTTTAACCCAGTAATCTATGGAATACGAACAAAGGAAATCAGAGTTCAAATTGTCAAATATTTATCTTCTAATAAGGTTGATTCATATTAACTCTCTTACATTTTACTTTGTTGCCTCTTTATCTTCAATTCGAATTCATTGTACATGAAGAGAAATGTTTGTTATTAGTATGTGTGAATCATGTACCTATGTTATTCTTAAATGGAATTGTGTTTGTTGGATTTTAAATCTTAAATTGTAGAGCAGGCATGCAGCATATTCTCTTTTTTACTTTAGGAAATTTTTAATTTAAAATGTACAATGTTAAGTGGATATTTAAAAGTTAAGCATATATTACTGATTTTTATTTTGATTTCAGCAGTTTAACTGACACTGACCCTTTCCAATGTCTATCCATACAGATGTCAGAAGTAGTTTTTTTTCA
Source organism: Sinocyclocheilus grahami (assembly GCF_001515645.1). Lineage (NCBI taxonomy): Eukaryota > Metazoa > Chordata > Actinopteri > Cypriniformes > Cyprinidae > Sinocyclocheilus > Sinocyclocheilus grahami. Next base: position 56,328 of record NW_015506528.1, read on the forward strand.
GTTTTGTCTAAAAAACATTTACATTAATATCCATTTTAAATATGATGTAAATGCATGTTTTGTTGTAAAATATCAAGTTAAAGTACATTTGATGAAATTCATCTGCTTTTACAGCTTGTAGCTGTTGATAAATAAAGTGTAGTCTTAAAAAGGTAAGGCTTGCTTGCCAATGTTTTGTTTGTCTTTTTGTGAAGTGCTTTCTCTTTCTCTGAGCCTGCTTTATATCTTACATTTCTCTGCAGCAGAGTTTGTATATTATGCCCATGCTGGTGTGGGTTCTTTAAGTGGGAGAACTTGCACAATTGGTGGCTGACTAAATACTTTTTTGCCCCACTGTAGGTCAAGGGTTTCCAACCCTGTTCCTGGAGAGCTAGGCCATTTCTCAATACTAAGTACGCAAAGTTCCGACTTGCGTCCTTGGTAGTTCGGACTTGGCAAGTTCGATTCGGGAGTGCAAACTCCTGAGGATGGGATGACACAAGTCCGGTAATCCTCCAAATGGAACAGCAGCGTACTTGATAACATCACTCAGCTCGCCTCGGCTACTTCTCACTATATCTTTACAATAAGATGAAATATGATATCAAAAACCACTGCTCTTTCGTTGTCATTTAAACATATTGTAGCGTCGTGTAATATTTGTGGCTACACTAGCTATTAATAGCCACAAAAATTTTGCTAGTTAAGGCAATGCGGACATACTTTGATTATCTTCACTGTATGTACTTCTAACAAAACAAAATATAAAACACACACACACACAAATACATAAATATGTGGTTCAGGCAATATGTGCATATACATACACACACACACACACACACACACACATACTGTATATACAGTGGTGTGAAAAAGTGTTGGCTCCCTTGCTGTTTTTTTAATTTTTTGCATATTTGTCACACTTAAAAGATTCAGATCATCAAACAAAGTTTTATATTACACAAAGATAATGCAAGTAGATACAAAATGCAGTTTTTAAATGATTATTTATTTTATTAAGGGAAAAAAGCTGTCCAAACTTGCCTGGCCCTACGTGAAAAAGTAATTGCCCCCTAAATCGAATAACTGGTTCTGCCACGCTTTGCAGCAACAACTGCAATCAAGTGTTTGCGATAACTGGCAATGAGTCTTTCACATCGCTGTGGAGGAATTTTGGCCCACTCTTCTTTGCAGAATTGTTTTAATTCAGCCACATTGGAGGGTTTTCGAGCATGAATGGACTGTTTATGCATCTCAATCGGATTTAAGTCCGGACTTAGATTTGATCACTCCAAAACCTTAATTTAGTTTTTCTTGAGCCATTCAGAGGAGGACTTGCTGGTGTGTTTGGGATCATTGTCCTGCTACATAACCCAAGTGCGCTTGAGCTTGAGGTCACAAACTGATGGCCGGACATTCTCCTTCAGGATTTTCTGATAGAGTGCAGAATTCATGGTTTCGTCAATTATGGCAAATTGTCCAGGTCCTGAAGTTGCAAAGCAGCCTCAGACCATCACACTACCACCACCATGTTTGACTGTTGGTATGATGTTCTTTTTATGAAATGCTGTGTTGGTTTTACGCCAGATTTAACGGGACACACACCTTCCAGAAAATTCAACGTTTGTCTCATCAGTCCACAGAATATTTGCCCAAAAGTCTTGGGGATAATCAAGATATTTTTTGGCAAATGAGAGACGAGCCTTTGTGTTCTTTTTGGTCAGCAGTGGCTTTTGCCTTGGAACTCTTTCATGGATGACGTTTTTGCCCAGTCTCTTTCTTATTGTTGAATCATGAACACGGACCTTAATTGAGGCAAGTGAGGCCTGTAGTTCTTTAGATGTTGTTCTGGGTTCTTTTATGACCTCTTGGATGAGTCGTCGCTGTGCTCTTGGAGTAATTTTGGTAGGCTGGCCACTCCTGGGAAAGTTCACAGCTGTTCCAAGTTTTCTCAATTTGTGGATAATGGCTTTGACTGTGGTTCACTGGAGTCCCAAAACCTTAGAAATGGCTTTATAATCCTTTCCAGACTGATACATGTCAACTGTTTTGATTCTCATCTGTTCTTGAATTTATTTAGATCGTGGCATGATGTGTTGCTCTTTAAGCATGCTTCACTTTGTCAGACAGGTTCTATTTAAGTGATTATTTGATTCAACAGGTCTGGCAGTAATCAGGCCTGCGTGTGGCTAGTGAAATTTAACTCCGCTTTCTAAAATAATGTGGTTAATTGCAGTTCTTTCATGATTTAACAGGAGGGGGTAATTCATTTTTCACGTAGGGCCACATAGGTTTGGACAGCTTTTTTCCCTTAATAAATGAAATCATCATTTAAAAACTGCATTATCTTTGTGTAATATTTAAATTTGTTTGATGATCTGAAACATTAAAGTGTGACAAACATGCAAAAAATAAGAAATCAGGAAGGGGGCCAACACTTTTTCACACCACTGTATATATATATATATATATATATATATATACTCTGATCATCTTCACTGTATGTATAAATGTATGACATAAAACATGCTGCTTCTTTTTGTTAAATGTCTGTTTTAATGAACAATAATAGCCATTAAACACAGCAGTATGAAATATAAGAGATTTATATTGTAGGAAATAAAGACAAAAGCAAACAATTCAGGCAAACGTCAGCGCTGCACGACGGTAAAGACAAATATAAGGTTATGAAACTTTGTCCTCAGCCAAAACGATATGACAAGGAACAAATAATATATTCATGAGACCAAATATTGCCTCTTAGATATACCTAAAACGAATAATATCTCATGTACACCCACTACAGAGACATTAGAGCCAGCGGCAAATGGCAGAATGACAAGCCAAGGTAAGGCTGCTCTCGGCGGGATACATGAGCGCTAAAATCGGCGAAACAGATTTTGAAATAGGCGCTATCTTTATAAATAAACTGCAAATTTGAGTTTTAAACAACTATATTCTCACCTGAAAAACTAAAAAAAACTAAATTTCATGACACAATAACAGTAATATTTTGACAATTATGTGGGTTTTCTCCTCTGCCATTAACGCTCGCTTGTTGGTGTGAAATGCATTGTGGGATACCTGCTGCTTCAATTTCGCACAAGTCACCTCTTGATGCATCCTCGATAAAAGGGGCGAAGCAAGAACACATCCGGGGATTTGAACTGTACTTGGCTAGATGTGAACTTTGAATTGGAACAGTACTTGGGCAACGACTGATGACGTTTCACAAGTCAACAAGAACGCAAGTACAGACAAGAACGCATATTGAGAAACGGCCCTAATGTCCTACAGATTTTAGGTCCAACCCGAATCAATCCCACCTGAACCAGCTTATCAAGGTGTTCAGGTTTACTCAATCATTACAGGCAGGTGTGTTGGAGCAGGCTTGAAAATGAAGTCTGCAGGACAGTAGCTCTCCAGGAGCAGGTTGGAGATCCCTGCTTTACATGCTCTTTTTCACAACAATTCAAAGATAGGTGAATCAGAGTTACCACATTGCCTGTATATGTGAATGTGTGTATGTGCCAAGTTTGTGAGCCCTACGACAACCTAGCCAACCATCCAGGATGTTGCCATAAGCATGCGAGGAAGAACTAAACAGAAATATTGCTAGACTTCACCCTATGCTATCTTTTCCTGTGAGTGAAAGGCTTATTATTAATACTTTAGTTTTTTCTCACTTAGACTACTGCAATGCATTTCTCACTGGGGTCCCTAATCAGTGTGTCCCACAGACTTACACTCTATTTGTGGCAGCATATATATGCAAATTCATTCTCTGCCAGCAGGAGGTGCTTAGAGTGGGAGAAATAGAGGTTTCCCCGGTATGGCTGTACACAAAGCAGAGTTCCGCTCACAAATGCTGCTTTATCAGACATTACATGCAAAATGAAATTTAAATGACATCCAAAATTTTCTGAAGACAGTCGGTTTCTTTCAAAAATACAGTGATATAAAAACACACCGGGTTTCGATTTTGAAACGTGCAGTACTCGTGTTTTTTCAACGAAGTCAAAGCCTTTTGGAAAATCTATTTTTGGTGGTCAGTTTTGATATTGTGGCGGGCCGCCACAAATAAATCAATGTATGGGAAACACTGCTAATACCACACTTAATAAACGATGGGCCTCATTCACGAAACTTGCGTAGATATATGAATAAATTCTGTGTAATCTGTGCGTAAAATAGACCTTCCCGAAAACTCTCCTCCAGATTCACAAACGCTTCGTAAACATCCCATTTGATAGTTAAACATGTGTATGTTAATGAATTCCAATCATTCGTAAATATCATTCATCATGCATGCTCATTCACAATTAGCGTAATCCCCACCTATGAATTACAGCTACGCAAATTCCATGTCCAGGAACGCAGTTGAATATTCTGGTATACTTTCTCAGGTTTGGCACCAGTATATTGCATAAATGCAAAAAAGACTAATAGGCCATATGCTTAACAATAAATATTCAATAACGTGTGTCCACCAAAGAGTTTTCAGGCAGCTGAAAAAAATGCCAGGCGCTCTTCTTAAAATGACCAGCCCTTGAGAACGCTTTGGTGGCACAGTGTTTTCCAGCTGATATGCTGTAGTTGCTATGATTTGGAATATCCACGGCGGCAAGATATTATTAGTATCTAATTTTCAAGAATTTTACTAAATATAAAAAAGCAGTAACCAGTAATATTGACTTCTCCATTGTTGTAGGCAATCATTGTACAAGTCTGATGGTTGGTTGCTATTTGTCCCACCCGTCCTCTATTTACGGCTGGGTAAATAGTGACAGTGACAAGTGCGGCGTTTTACAGTTGCCAACTCAGCTGCAAAAAATAAATAAATAAAAAATAAAAATGAAAAAGAGGGCAAGGGCAAATGACCTTGTAATTATTATGGCAGTGTATCAAAATTCAGTGTCATCAGTTTGAATTTTCAATTGAATATATCTTTTAACTGGTTACTGCTTTTTTATATTTAGTAAAATTCTTGAAAATTAGATACTAATAATATCTTGCCGCCGTGGATATTCCAAATCATAGCAACTACAGCATATCATACCTTGCCTTGTTTCGGTTTCTCCTTTTAAATGGCGAATACTATTGATAGCTGCTGATATAGACAGCTAATTCCTCTCACGCATGTGCAGAACGCACGTGTTTAGTTTGCAGTCGGCTGTAGTCTGAGTGTTCTAGCGCAGCTTTTTGGTCCAAACACTGCCGATGCAATGCGACAACACTGTCGCCTGTCGCCTTTTTCGCCGCTAGTTCTTTTAACTCAGAGAGTTAAGAAGGGAATTAGCTGGGTGGTTGAGTGGTAAAAGCCTATAATAGTTTAACACACTCTGACTGAATCATTATCAATAAATCATCCAGATCATTAAGCACCCAGCCTCCACTAATTTTAGAGGGGAGAGAGCTGTGTTCACACATTCCATGAAGTTAAGCACTCATTTGCAGGTACTGTGAAGTGGTGCACTGTGCTCATGAGGCAATCCCAGGAACACTTGAAATGAGGGCTATCCAAATATTGAAGTAGGTATTCTCCAGATATAAGTAGCCCTCAGGCCAACCCATGAGAGGATCTGCTTCAGCACGAACAGTCTGAGAAAATGTTTATTTTATTTTTTAACATGTATAATGCGCTCGTAAATGGGGAGACCTGTGCTTTTTATATAGAACTGGCCACTTTAAGTGGCCCAGGAAACTTATCTTGCTGCAAGGGTGCTGGCCACAGCAGATTTATCATTTGACTGGCAGGGGATGCATGCAGAAATTAGTTTTATACTTGTTTTGTGCGCACTACCCCTTGGGGAGCGTCATGTGCCAAGGAAATCAAGGTATGTGTGTCATAGGGCAACAGGGGCTAACAAATTTGTACCTCTGAAAATGAAAGCATCTTTTACTGAGAGTTCGTCTCTCACTCTGAAGTATGGAATCAAGTCCTTAATTACCTCTTTGATGGAGGATGGCCAGCCCTGTGTGATTTGCTTCCAGTCCCTAAATCAGTCACTGAAGTAGAGCAACATTGAAGAAATGAGAGCCACAATTTCAGGCTCTATATTGGCTGAAGAGTGAGCAGGTGCAGGTAAGGGAAGACGAGACAAGCAGTCAGCTGTGTGATTCTAGGAACCAGGCCAATAGACAATCTTGCAATCAAATCAAAGCAGACATGCGGACCAATGAGCAATCTGCGTTCCAGCTCGCCCCATGCCTTTTGTGGTTAAGGGTGGTGAGTGCCTGATGGCCCCACAGGTAAGTTTGCCACTTTTCAGTTAGTTCACACACATGCCAAAGCCTCCTTCTCCAGTATGGAACATTTTGTTCAACTGCAATGAGAGTGTGGGAAGTGAAAGCTACTGTTTTATTTTGTTGTTGTTTTTTTGTTCAGTTTCGTCAGGCAAACACTGCACCCAGTTCATACTCACTTGCATCTGTGGAAATCACTAAATGAAGTGCAGGGTCATAAAAGGCAAGGGCACGACTGGACACAAGCATCTGTTTTAATGTCCTCAAATCTGCATTGTGCAGCAGAAGTCCTTAAGAACCGTCATTTTTCTTTAGCACACTCACGCATGGAGGCAACAACTTTTGCAAATCGATGGAGGAATTTTAAGTACCAAGACACTAGTCCTAAGAATAACTGTAAAGATGCTGCATCAGATGGGGCTTTCCAGACAGCATCCAGATGCTCCTGATCAGGTAAGATTCCATTACTGTTGATTACATGACCAAGGAACCACAGTGAGGTCTGTTTGAAATTGCATTCAGTTTCTTAAAAACAGTGCTGAAGTTCAGATCATGTCCCTCAGCTGTTTTTCCATATACATTGAGATCCCTTCAGGATGGCAGCCATCATCTTTTGGAAAGCAGAAGGCACCGAAGCCAAGCCGTAGGGAACCCTGTCTGTCATGAGTGATGAACGCTGTGATATCTCTACTATCCTCATGCAGGGGAAACTAAAATGCATTAGCTAAATTGATAGTACAAAATACTGTGGCACCCCTAATGCTGGTAAGCAGTGTGTGGTAACGGGCAACAATCTGTAATAACAGCCTTGTTTACTTTCCGTAGGTCAGCACACATCTGTATCCCACTATTCTTCTTGCCTGTAACAATGATGGGGGACACCCAGGCAAAAGCATCGACCTGTTCAATAACATCAGCCATCAGCAGACAGTCTGATTCAGCTGATGAAGAAGCTCTAACTGCAAAAGGCAAACGTCTCAGTTTTTGGCACACTGGTTTTCTTTACAATTGCTACAGTTCTCAATTTCTTTCTGTAATGTGAAGTCAGGCTCGAGTAACGACTCTCTAACATCATCACTTTGTAAATGTTCCAGCAATTGATCGCTAATCATATCATCCGCTTTAGTATTACCAAAGTCACATTTAGCAGCGAGTGCATGCAAAGCAGCAACATATTGCTGTATGTTTTTTGTGTGGGGCTTGATTTCCTTTCCTGAATTTATGCTGCTCCACGACAACTTTAGCTTTGGGAATGAACTGTATTTTTAATGCAGTGATAGTGGTATCATCGCCAACTTATGTTTAAAGACACGGCATTCCAAAACCCCGTTCTTTATTCAGAACATCAAATTCATGTTAGCTCTTACTAAGTTCTTTTCTCTTATTTTATCTTAACTTATCTCTTTTTTGACACAGGGAAAAAGTATTGAACACATGATGAAAGGGAGGTGAAAGGGCATGGAAAGCTGAAAAATTAATGGAAATTAATATTAGCTGGTTCAGTCCCGACACCTACAGTACCAGGATGATGAAGATGAAACAAGGGTGGACATTTCAGCAAGACAATGATCCCAAACACAGCAAAGGAAACTCTCAGTTGGTTTCAGAAAAAGAAAATAAAGCTGCTTGAATGGCCCAGCCAATCACCTGACTTGAATCCAATAGAAAATAAGAACTAAAGATCAGAGTTCATAGAAGAGGCCCACAGAGCCTTCAAGATTTGAAGACTCTGTGGAAGAATGGGCCAAATCACACCTGAGCAATGCATGTGACTAGTTTCTCCTACAGGAGGCATCTTGAAGCTGTCATTACCAACAAAGGCTTTTGTATAAAGTATTAAATAAATTTCAGTAGTTCAATACTTTTTCCCTGTGCCATTCCATTATATTACACGTAACTTAATTTCTGAACTTATTTGTTTTGTTTTAATTGTATGTATGGGATTACTTGGGTTGTTACCAACATCTGGTGAAAATTTCATGTCAACAGCATGTTTAGGAAATATATTTACTGGGAATAATGGTGATGTGTTCAATACTTATTTTACACGCTGTATGTATATTTTATACAGCCAGTAACATATTTATTTACTCACAAATGCAACCAAAATATATAACATGAACATTTATATGAAATTTCCACATCCTGTACCCGACATTCACAACAACAAAAATAAATAAAAAATAGGCATACACTCTTTTGAAATAATAAAGAAAAATAAATTAGTGGGAAAAAATAGTCACATTTAAGATCAATAATTTTATGATATGACAACAGTCAAGAACGTCTTTCAGGCTTCTGTGTTAAAATGTGCAATGTGTAAAATATAGTGTAAATTCTCATTAGGAAACAACAAAAATTAGGTACTCCAGATCCAGTTGTAGAAAAAAAAACATTAATGCAGAAAAATAAATATAAATAAGAAATTACAAAAATAAAGCTGTTAAAACTTTATCAAAAACAGAGAGACAAAATTGTGTCTAAAATGTACCACAAAATTAACTTCTTGTTTATTGAACTGTTGTATAAAATCGATATGACATTTGCATGACTTTTGTTGGCAAATTTGTGTGACATTTTTGTACAATCTATTCACACCCCTGAGTGTTAAGTTTTCAAAATTTTACTTGCAAGGAATGCAAGCAGTACAAAAAAAAATAATGATAATACTAAAAAATCTAAGTGTTTCCACGTATATGCTTAATTTTCTTCTCAAATATTATTTGACAATATATATTGGCTAATATATTTGGTATATATTTGGCTAGCTGTTCCAGGAGACACAGAAAGACTCTCCCGTGAATTTAGAAATGCATTGGGAAAAATAGTATGATGAGGACATCTGCTGGTCAAAAGCTGGTTATCTTTAATAACAGGTTAAATGTCCTCTTTATCTTTAATCAATGACAGCAACCACAATGTACATGTGTAAGCAGCAGTTTAGAGTCTTTATGTCTGTTTTCATTAAGGAAATGTGAAAATACATTACAAACAAGAATGCATATAGCATCCGAAACAACATTAGATCAAGATACAGTACAACACACAAAAATATTTATAAAATAAACGGTGGTATTACTTGCACTGCTTTCCCATTCTTGTTATTCTTTATAATCTATGATTTTTTTAAAAGGTACACATCTTAAAGTCTAATCAATAAACAATTAAATGAGCAAAACACTTTTTTTATCCCTTGTAAAATACAGTATGCATGCTCTACAAGTTTGTGAGGGTGAGCTCTATGGGAGAAGCACATAGACTCTTGGGGACAAAACATGGTGTATTTAGAGACTATGATATGTGTCTACCTTTCATTTCATCCTGAGATGTTAAGAAGACAAGGCAGTGACTGAAAAATTATTTTAAGGAGAAAGATGTGATTTCTGTTATTACCAGAAAGGTTATACATACAAATTGTCTATTCCTCCATTTTTTGCCTGTCAAATGATCTTAAGTATCTAGTTTGGACCCTTGAGCAGATTTATGTCACAGTAAAAACAAAAGCTCAGATTCGAGGTAAATTGAAATACAAGTATACAGTCAGCCAAATCTAATAAGCATTAGTATTATTGTAATTAAGTGCATCATAATTCTTCTGATGAATTATATCGGAAACTATTTAATTAGCAGTAATTGTACTGAGCAACAGATATTTTTGTTCTCAGAATGGAAAACGTATATGATGCATGTTGGTTGTGTTGTTTATAGGGAACCTGAACAGTTTTTTTTTCTTTTAGTTTCATCAACATAATTTGAACAGAATACTGCATGTGCAGAGAGTTTTATTCAGCATGAAGGATCTTCCTGCAGAAAATATTTCATTCACAGACTTCAAACTGATTGGTTTCTACAGCCTAGGAGAATGGAGACCTTTATTATTTGTCCCTTTCTCTCTGATGTTTTTATTAGCTATCACAGCAAATTCTATGATCATATATTTAATCACCTCTCAAAAGTCTCTGCATTCTCCTATGTATGTACTAATTGGTCTCATGGCTGTTGTAGACCTAATGTTGCCTATATTTTTTGTACCTAATATGCTTCTAAACTTTTTGTTTAATTGGACTGGGATATCTCTAACTGGTTGCTTGATACAAATGTTTAGCCTTCATTTTGTTGGAACATTTCAATCTACTTTGCTTTTGTGGATGGCACTGGATCGTTACTTTGCAATTTGCAAACCTCTTTATTATCACAAATACATGGAAATCCCTAACTTTGTCAAGTTTGTTGTTGTGCCAGTAATCAGAAATGTACTCCTGGTAGTCACCACAGTCTCTCTGGCAGGAAAACTGTCATTTTGTGTAACAAATATCATTGATCATTGTTTTTGTGAACACATGGTATTGGTTCAGTTAGCATGTGGAGATATAACTATTAATAATATTGTAGGACTTTTGACTGTTTTCTTTATCCCAACTGCAGATTTTATTCTTATCAATATTTCTTACATTGTGATTTTCACCTCTGTGTTCAAGTCTGGCAAAACTAACATGAAGGCCTTAAACACCTGCATTACTCACTTCATTGTTATGTCAGTTACTTTGACCTTTGCCTTAATTGCATTTTTGTCATACAGAATAAGAAATAATTTTTCTCCTAGTGGTCGTGTATTTGTGAGCACAATGTATTTACTTTTTCCAAGTTGTTTTAACCCAATTATTTATGGAGTGAGAACAAAAGAAATAAGACAAACATTTATAAAGTTCATTAAAAATTTTAAAGTCTTACCATTGTAATGAATCAAATAAAAATGGAGGTTACTGTACTGTACTGTAGTATGGTAAAATTCTGACTCTGTCACTTTATTAGAAGTGGATATTGTTTTGATAAAATAATAATAATAAAAAGGCTATTAAGTAGGTGTATTATTTACATAATTAGTATGTCTATTATTTACATAAAATTAAATTTCCAGAGCAAGATATCTGGTTGGGTTAATAAACTGTCAACATGTTTCAATACACTCATGTTTAAAACAGTTATAGCATTTCTGTTGTGATTTTGAATGTTGCTTATAATGTTTGCTTTTAATGATGCTATAATGAGCTGATGATCTGAATCAGATGTGTTTGATTAAGGAGACATTCAAAATGTGCAGAGTTGGGGGGCTCCAGCATGCAGCAGGCTCAGGTGCAACACTGACATAAGGAAAACACATTTAGAAGGGGACATTTTAACTCTAAAAATCAACAGTATATTTGAGCATAGATAGCGCAGGCTGATAAAATTCACACAGAACCATTTCAAGCCTTTTCAGTGGCATGCTACTCTTTAAAAACATCAGGGACTAAGGGGAGTGGATGGGGATTTAGATATATTAAATTTTCATGAAATATATTTTTTTGTAATTTAATTCTCTCCATCGGCCTATTAACAGATGTCTACAATAAATAAATAAAAAAGAATTTTACTGTACATTTAATTTACATACATATGCATCAAAATATGATTAATAATAACAATATGCAATAACATTATCATAATACAATAATAAATAACAATATGAAATAATAATGTTTCTACATGACAATAATTATTCCAGTAAATAAATACATATTTGTGATGCTAAGGATGGTTGCCAAGGGTTTTGCGCAGTGATACACAGCTCTGTAGCTGAAACAGTAGCGCATGGCTCTAGCAACAACAAGGTTATGTGTTTCCCAAGGAAAGCAAAAACTAACAAAATGTGTACCTTGAATGCTTTGGTGTCAGTGAAATGCATAAATGTAAATATGTTTGGTGAAGTGTCGGCAGCGAGGACTGGAATTTATACTGGAATATACTGGGGGAAAAACATATGGAACATATGGACCTATGGAACATTTGTGTGTTGTGTTATGACCATGGTCTTATTATAGATATTTCAAACTCTATGGCCTTTTGGCTTTCAACAATTTAAAATTATGACTTATACCCTGCATTTGAACATAACATGAGCTTCATATATTATTTTGCTATATATTATGTTTTTACATCAACGGAAGGTGGTGTACAGATGTAACAGCGTTAATGAAGATGTGCTGTCCCGATCTAGAAGCACTTTTCATTAACTCTAAGCCGTTCTATTCGCCCCGCGGGAGTTCCACTCGTTCATTCTCATGAGTGTTTACATTCCTCTGCAAGCGCACGTGAGCATGGCTTTACAGAAACTTGCTGATCAGATCACAGAGACAGAGCAACAACACCCGTTTTAATCATTCTCGGGGACTTTAATAAAGCAAATCTTTCCTGTGAACTGCCAAAATACAGACAGCACGTTACATGTCCCACCAGAGACAGCATATATTGGACGAAGATGCTTGCAGGAATGGGTACAGATTCTTGTATAAACAGGCCAAATACACACTGGAAAAGGAGATCAGAGTGGCAAAGAGGAATTTTTCTGGAAAGCTAAGGAGCCAATTCTCTTCCAGTGACCCTGCTTCGGTGTGGAAAGGTCTGAAAGACATCACCAATTACAAGACACAATCCCCCAGCACTGTGCAGAATCAACAACTGGCAGACAATCTGAACGAGTTTTATTGCAGGTTTGAAAAAACACCATTCACACCTCCTGCAACTCCCCTCTCCCCCACACCTTCACTTCAGATCAGTGAAGATGATGTGCGTCAGGTCTTCAGAAAGAACAAGAGAAGAAAGGCACCAGGCCCAGACGGTGTGACATCAGCCTGTCTGAAAACCTGTGCTGACCAGCTGGCCCCCATCTTCACACAGATCTTCAACAGATCACTGGAGCTGTGCGAAGTCCCCTCATGCTTCAAACGCTCCACCATCATCCCCGTCCCAAATGAAACCCAAAATTACTGGACTTAATGACTACAGACCTGTGGCTCTAACGTCTGTGACCATGAAATCATTTGAAAGACTGGTTTTGGCTTATCTGAAGGACATCACTGGACCCTCACTGGACCCCCTGCAGTTTGCCTACAAAGCAAACAGGTCTGTGGATGATACAGTCAACATGGGACTGCATTACATTCTGCAGCATCTAGACAGACCAGGGACTTATGTGAGGATCCTGTTTGTGGACTTCAGCTCTGCTTTTAACACCCAAACCTCCTCCTGCCCAAATTAACTCAGCTCTCCGTGCCCTCCTCCGTCTGTCAGTGGATCACCAGCTTCCTGACAGACAGGCAGCAGCTAGTAAAGCTGGTAAAATTCTCATTCAGCACCCGTACGATCAGCACTGGCGCCCCCCCAGGGTTGCGTCCTCTCCCCACTGCTCTTCTCTCTCTACACCAATGACTGCACCTCTAAAGACCCCTCTGTCAAGCTCCTGAAGTTTGCAGACGACACCACACTTATCGGCCTCATTCAGGACGGAGACGAGTCTGCTTACACACAGGAGGTTAGAGAGATGTCTGTCTGGTGCAGTCTTAACAACCTGGAGCTTAACGCGCTCAAAACTGTGGAGATTATAGTGGACTTCAGGAGAAACCCCCCTGCTCTCCCCCCAATCACCATCATGGACAACACTGTAACGACAGTGGAGTCATTCAGGTTCCTGGGCACCACAATCTCTCAGGACCTGAAGAAGTGGGATAATCACATTGAGTCCATTGTTAAAAAGGCCCAGCAGAGAATGTACTTCCTTCGCCAGCTGAGGAAGTTCAACCTGCCACAGGAGCTGCTGAAACAGTTCTACTCCGCCATCATTGAATCCGTCCTCTGCACTTCAATAAATGTCTGGTTCAGCTCAGCTACCAAATCTGACCTCAGAAGACTACAGAGGATAGTCCGGACTGCTGAGCGAATCACTGGTACAACCCTCTCTACTCTCCAAGAGCTGTACTCGTCTAGAGTGAGCAAAAGGGCTGGCAAAATCACTCTGGACCCCTCACACCTAGCACACTCCCTCTTTGAACTGTTGCCATCTGGTCGGCGCTACAGAGCACTGAGCACCAGAACGGCCAGACACAGGAACAGTTTCTTCCCTCAGGCAATCCATCTCATGAACATTTAACAATAAACGTGAAACACACAACACTATTATACATTATTGTCGTGGAATGTCGTGGAAAAGTTCATTTATTTCAATAATTCAACTCAAATTGTGAAACTCGTGTATTAAACTACTTCAGTCTGTGTGCATTTAATTTATTTAAGTCTTTGGTTCTGTTTAATTGTGATGATTTTGGCTCAGATTTCAGAGTGCTGTATCCAAGCATGTTAACAGAAAGTTGAGTGGAAGGAAAAAGTGTGGAAGAAAAAGATGCACAGCCAGCCGAGAGAACCGCAGCCTTATGAGGATTGTCAAGCAAAATCGATTCAAAAATTTGAGGAATGGACTGAGGCTGGGGGTCAAGGCATCAAGAGCCACCACACACAGACATGTAGTGTTGCTTTCGTCAACGAAAATTATGACTAAATATAGTTGTCAACAAACCTTTATTACGTGATGAAAACGAGACGAGACTTGCATCAGGTCGCACTGCGCAGACGCAGGCGACGTCACTTCCTCAAGCCCCACTAGCGGAATTATTTAGCCCAGTGTTTCCCAACCGGTCTATCGAGAGCAGGGGTGCCATGTAAAAAATCCTTTTATTATATTTATAAATTGCTAAAATGTTCAAAAAAGCAGCCATTATATAATATCCATTTCTAATGCCGCCAATAATTAGAGATGCACAGAAATTCCGGCTGCCGAAAATGATGGCCGGCCAGCTGGGGTTCGTCTTTATTTAAATTTATGTGTGTGTACTTCTAACATGTTTGGTTAGTCAAATAAATGTTGTAAATTCAAATCAGAGTGTCTTTCATGTCTGGAATGGATGTATTCTTGAGTCTATAAGGTAACAATAATATAATAAGATAACCTTGTTTGAAATGGGTTTGGCTAAAATAAAATTTTGGTTTCGTCTATACTACTAGGTACTTATACTATATTGACTGGGTTAAATAGAATTGCATTTCTAAAAAGAGACTAAAATAAAATTTTCATTGACTAAAACTAGACTAAATGTCATCAGTTTTCGTCGACTAAAACTAGACTAAATGTCATCAGTTTTCGTCGACTAAAACTAGACTAAAATGCTCAGACTTTTAGTTGACTAAAACTTGACTAGACTAAAAAGAGTATGAACGTGACTAAAACTAATAAAAACTAAAATGACAGTTTCACACAAAGACTAGACTAAAACTAAAATTAAAACAGGCCGCCAAAAACAACACTACAGACGTGTCAAGGACTTTTTATTATCTGCGTCCTGTCTTGTCACTGTCATTCTGTTACACTGTGGAGCTTCTGTAACTAAAATAAATCCCTCGTATGTGTAAACATACCTGGCAATAAAGCGCATTCTGATTCTGATTCTGATATAGATTCAGCAATTTATTGCCTCAGAGGGGCGGCATCAGCACCATCAGCCAATGAATTGACAAGTTTGTCTATGGGCTTCAGACAGTTGTCACACCTGAGGGGTGTTCCAAAAGCTTAATCAAGTAATCAGGCTCAGTCTGCGCCAACAGTCTTGTGGGCAGTGTGCCAACATGTAGCCCCATTGCGCTTCAGGCATCCCGATAGATATTTAAAAGTAATCAGGCTCACTCTTGACAATCAAACTCACCCTTATAAGCAAGTGCCTTCACCATCGTTGGTTTATCTATCCCTGCGGTCTGCACAAACAATACAATATCAGCTTCTTTGTCTTCAGTAAGACTGTTTGTGCACATGATTTTGAAAAATGATGTGTGCTGGCATGTAGGAAGTTTATTACCCCAGAGAACACACCTTTGTGTCATCTGTCTCAGAGCAGAGCATGCTGAGTCAACTCTAGAAGGAAGCTCTTCTCTCACCTGGCTCTTGTTAAGGGGGGCAGGAGCCAGGCAACAATAGCCCACGGTTTGGGTCCCTCTGCCACAGACTGTATTTAAGTACTGTAGTAATTAATCTACTGAATTAATGAATTAGGTATTTTAAAACCACTTCCGCTTTAAAAAGGGGGAGAAGACCGAAATAAATTGTTAATTTACCAAAGAAAACCTGCTCCCAACCAGGTCAAGTTTACTTACCATGGTAACTGATAAGTTACTGCTATTTCAGAAATGCGCTTAACTTACACTGCATTCTCTAGTTTGAGATGCCTCCCATTTCAGTTAAAGGCAGTTCATCATTGAATTTAGTGATGTCATCGTCCAGCTCAGTTCAGTTTAAATAGTATCTGTGCAATCAAGTCGATAATATCGATGGAAATCAAGTTAAAACACTGCACGATTTTAGCAATCCTATAAGATCACTGCATGTCACACTGTGCGACATGGATCTGATAAACTTGGCTACGACATGTGTGTAGACTGTATGACGATGACACCTATTGACTCGTACGATACGACACACGTTACTTTAGTAGAATAAAATGTCATTAGCATGCGCTAGTGATAAACAAAAGAGCATGATAAATCACACTTTAGCAGTTGTATTTTTTATGTGTGCTGAAAAAAGTGGAAGCGGCGAAAGAGAAAGGCATACGAGTTTGAGGTAAACAGTTTTATGTTTTAGCGCCATGTCGTGTTGATTTCATGTCGCATTTTTATTGGTTGGTCAGTAAACGTGGATCGTACCAGCAAACACATTGTGTGATGATCATGCTGGTCATAGGCTATCTTTGGTCGCAAGACTGTGAAAACATCCGTCTTTGAACCTCTCTCACTGCACGACACAGGACCACCGATTAGGAGCCACGATCACAGAAATGGCCACGATTGTTTCACAATGCCAATCTTTCGTCTGGGACAGCCGAAAATCGTGCAGTGTGTTTAGTTGTTGCTGCTACCGCCATGTCATGGAGACGCTGTGTGTTTCCAAATATGGTAAGGGCCGTTACATTTCCATCACACGCTTGAGGTATTTGGACAATCACAACGCACTTGGATAGCTAGCAAATCGGAGTACACCGTGCTTTTCAGAATGATGAGCTTTGTAAAAATCGACACATTTCAGAAAGGGAGGAGCAACAATAATGTATGGTATGTAGGAAATAATGTGTTTTTGAACCTTAAACACGTTGCATTACAACAAATACACAAAATAATGTTATTTTTAGCATGTTCATATGACCCCTTTACAAAAAAAAGCCTTGCACTAGATCAAAACTACATACGTTTTTTTAATGCATCATTTCACTTGTTACAATTTAATTACAAATATGTATTAGTGATGATCTACAAACATGGCCAAAAGGTTTGTCATTATAAAATTTATTTTTAAACACATATTGGTCACAATCAGCAGCTGACCCAAAACACAGGTATGATATTACTTTTGATTGGTCAGATTCTAATTAATACCAATATATCTAAGATAATTGAGCCCTTGGTAATGTCAACTGTGCCTCATGGTCCAATCTAATCTTAAACCTCTGCCCCCTGGAGTGCTACTTAATGTGTTTACTGGCAAGGTAGTATCTTTGACATTTGTTATAGTAACAAAAACCTAGTGGGCCCTTGAGATGGGCCTAGCCAAACAAAAGTCCAGTAATTAGTAATAAATTACAGCAGTGTTTCCCAACCTGATTCAGGTCATCAACTCATTAGTAGGACTCCAAGAACAAAAATGAGTGTGTCATGCTGCGTGTACATTAATCCAGATACATTTGAAAACTGCATTTTTGTTTTTAAAACACTCTCTGTCCACGTTTTCAAACATTTTCCAGAAGTTAAATTCGTTCTACTGCACATGCGTAAATCCTCAAAAAAATCTCACTGAGATGGCAGGATCATTATATTTAGGACAATATCTCACTATTCACTGAAGCGACCATGTCGCACTCACTCACCATTATATGTCTGATCTAAAACGCAACTGCTCTCATGTTTTGTCGCTAACAGTAATCTCGAGTAAATTTTCTGTCATCTTTGCAGGACTGTGATATGAAGTGTGTACAAAGTAACATATCTGTAGCAACAGTGTGAAACTGAATGTAACAAACTGTAAACTACAAAAACGATAATTTGTGAAAACTGTGATGCCATTCGCTTGCATATTACGTGTTCGGTCTATACGTATGTGCACAGATGCAAAGTTTATTTAGAAAGTGAAATCGCCAATTACTGGCCTGACATGCACAGCTTTTTAGGTGTATCGTGGATCCGTGTGAATGAGAACCATTTTGACAACATAGTAGTCTGTATACAAAACTTTTAAAACTTTTAATATATCTAAGATAATTGAGCCCTTGGTAATGTCAACTGTGCCTCATGGTCCAATCTAATCTTAAACCTCTGCCCCCTGGAGTGCTACTTAATGTGTTTACTGGCAAGGTAGTATCTTTGACATTTGTTATAGTAACAAAAACCTAGTGGGCCCTTGAGATGGAACAAAAGTCCAGTAATTAGTAATAAATTACAGCAGTGTTTCCCAACCTGATTCAGGTCATCAACTCATTAGTAGGACTCCAAGAACAAAAATGAGTGTGTCATGCTGCGTGTACATTAATCCAGATACATTTGAAAACTGCATTTTTGTTTTTAAAACACTCTCTGTCCACGTTTTCAAACATTTTCCAGAAGTTAAATTCATTCTACTGCACATGCGTAAATCCTCAAAAAAATCTCACTGAGATGGCAGGATCATTATATTTAGGACAATATCTCACTATTCACTGAAGCGACCATGTCGCACTCACTCACCATTATATGTCTGATCTAAAACGCAACTGCTCTCATGTTTTGTTCGCTAACAGTAATCTCGAGTAAATTTTCTGTCATCTTTGCAGGACTGTGATATGAAGTGTGTACAAAGTAACATATCTGTAGCAACAGTGTGAAACTGAATGTAACAAACTGTAAACTACAAAAACGAGAATTTGTGAAAACTGTGATGCCATTCGCTTGCATATTACGTGTTCGGTCTATACGTATGTGCACAGATGCAAAGTTTATTTAGAAAGTGAAATCGCCAATTACTGGCCTGACATGCACAGTTTTTTAGGTGTATCGTGGATCCGTGTGAATGAGAACCATTTTGACAACATAGTAGTCTGTATACAAAACTTTTAAAACTTTAAAAAAATGCAAAGGACAAACTGTCCTGTTTTTAGTACAACATTGTTATGTAAACATACCCAGACTTATCTGCCTTTCGTCATATAGGGAGAGTAGAATTTTCAGTTCTACACAATTTCAAAACTTCACTCAAATAAACTGAATTTGGAATATGCTATATTTGCTGATAAACTTTTGAAACTTTAAACCATTTAAACCTGATAAGGCCCACATGAAGGCCCTGGACATGATTTTCATCAATTAGTTAGATTTTTCTCGGATTGTATTTTTCATACCGAGTAAAAATCACTTTTTGTACTTTTTTTCTTAAGTTGTTTTAACACTATTTTAACACTTGTTATGGTTTCTACTAGTACAACTAGTAGCTGTAGAAAACAATCGGAAGAGTACAACTAGTAGTTGTATCGGAATAAGCACTTTCTGTACTTTCCTTGTATTTTTCCTTATACATATAATGTATAAGACATGAACACATGATGGTAGATTAATTAATTAATTAATTAATTAGCTAAAATATTTGAGTTTGGAACTTGGGTGTAATATTGTGATGTGTTAAGTATTTACCTTTGTTTTGTTTGTTTTTTAATGCTTCTGGCATAAATGTGACTGGAGTTACTGATATGGCCTACAACATACTCTCTAGTAAAATAAAAAATATTCTCTACAAGCTTGTATGTACCCTTTTTCCTCCATTTAAGTGCTTATCTTGTAAAAATACAATTATGGGTTAAATCTGTTTTCCATAAGTGCTCACTTACTGTAACCACTTGTAATTTACCATTACAATTATTACAAATAATTGGCCATTACAAATGCTATATATTTTGCTTATATGGTAGTAAAATAGAAATAATCCAACCAGATGGCCCATTTTAAGTGATCCCCTGAATAAATTTGCCACATACTGTAATTAAATTAATGTCAGAGCTGTGGCACAGTTCTCAGAGCGGCTGACTCATGGGGACAACATGCATCTGTCCTGTGTTATGTCCCAGATGTTACATTTTATGTTATTAAATTGTTTATTGCTTTATTTTAGTGTCATATGTGTTACTATGATGAAGTTTTGTCTTTTTGTGTCTGACCCTGTGAATGTCTAAGCACTAGTCTTGGCCATTTTTATGGACAGGCCACAATGTACTCGGACTCATCATGTGGCTTGGTATAAGTAGATTGGTATATTAACATTATATCACTTAATTAAAATTTTCAGTTATAAGTTGAAAAATATACATCCATCAATATGTAATCCTGTAATACCAGAAACATTGTCACCATATTTTTACAGTGAATGTCTGCCAATCACAACAGCCATGATAGCGTTAAATTTAACAGGATTTTTTTTGTTGTTTTGTTTACTGTTTGACTTTAGTGTAATGTAAATGCAATGTTGTAATTCCTATTCATTAAAATTCCATTTATAACACATATAAATGTGCCAATGTGTACATTAAATACCTGACAGCTATTAACCTTCACTAACCTGGTGAGTATACGCAGGGCCAGATTTATGCATAGACATTCTAGGCACGTGCCTATGCTCGCTCGTCCAGGGGGGCCCAAACACAATGAAGAGATATATAATATTTTTGTTATACTATGGGCTATCAGTAAAAGTACCAAAACCCCAGAAGACATTGAGCAAATAAATATAACAAATAATAGGGTAAAAAATGACAAACTATTTCCAAATCTTCCACCTTTTTTATGTAGGCTACGGAAATCACGCTTTCCTTCTCCCAGTCTCTCTCACAGATGCACACCACAGTACAGACAGGCACTCACGCACACATGCGGAGACGCGAACAGAAACTTCTTGTCAGTGCTTCCCCGTGAATTTATCAGTAAAATAGATTTGCAGCTGAAAAACTACATGACATTTCTCAGTACATGACATTTCTCGAGGTTCTTGAAGCAGTTTAACTTAAAGATTCGCTATTAATAGATGCTGCTGCTGAACGCTCCTGAGAGACGCATAGACGCAGGTATTCACACACACTTAATCTCTCTCCCTCTCTAATAACTGCGTTAGCCTGCATATCAATGGCTCAAGCCTCCGCTATTAGCTCTAAAATGACATTTTTGGAATTTGCAACGGAAGGTTTGGGATGAGGTGCATAAAAACTTTATTAAACACACACAAGATTTCAGGACGGAAACATGTCAAATGTCTTGAAACAAATCATCTGAACAATTTCTTGATGTGTTGTTGTGACTCCAGGCCGTTAAAATTATTAGAGAAATAATGCACTCCCGAAGTGGTTATGTGGCCACAACGCAGCGCTTATATGGAACGGTCTTTCTCAGTTCTCAACAAATTAAGAACTACATTCGATTTTTATTGACTGAACGCACGCGCTTATTGCGAAAACACTGTAACTGTTTCCACTGATTAAGAAATACTTTTGTTTGCTTGGGTGGTAATATTAGGCCTATTATATTAATAGGGAAGGGGGGCCCAAAAATTTGTTTTGCCTATGTCACGAAAAGAGGTAAATCCGGCCCTGAGTATACGCTATATATTTTTTTAAATTCTCAATATTTTTATTTAGTTATTTAATACTTTTATAGGTGCAGGACGATAGTACAATGAAGCAATGGAGCTAAAATATGTTTGTTGTCAAGGATGTTGCAAGAGTTCAAGCTGCCTTACTGACCCCCCCTCTGCAGAAATAATGAACCCAAACAAAAATGATCAGGTAGCCTAATTGCTTCATTCTTCCTGGAACAATACCTTCATGCTTGTTTAGGTGATTGGAGTGAGGTCAAAATATATGATGTAAGTGGCTGTATAGTTTTTTGTCTTATTCCTATGGGAGCAGCGATCAAACTCAGTGTACAGTATATATGCTCCCATTCAAATGGCCTCAGGTCCTAATGGGGGCATCTGCTCTACAGGTGAATGACCAAACGACAGAGACACCAAGAAACTCGGTCAGGTACGTTTCACCATGCAGTGGATTCTGAGCAATTATGACCAAATTGAACCGAAAACGGATCATGTATTTTTATGTCATTAGGAATGAATGTATATGTCTATTGAAAATAAACCAGTGAGAATTCTCTGTGGTTTTGGGCTTTACTTTTGAATTTTAACTTTCACAATTACTTGTTTATTTGTTTTGTTGACAGTTTTCTTTACATCTAATTTACAAAGAGTAGTTAATACATTGTTGTTGTTAATGTCTGTACAGATGAGTACAGCTTGGGTACAAAGTTGTTAAGTGCCAACAAGTATATGGTTCTAGAAAAGACTTTGAAATGCACCAGACAATTGATTGATATTTCATAGATGATACATTTGCTGTAATTTCAAGTAATTGTGTCTAGTTACAATTTTGTGAAATGTGTGACAAGGAACATTTAATATAGAGGTCATGATGTGTTGCTGAATTATATGGCTCACCACAGACATGATATGTATTGAATTACCTGATAAATAATCATCCTTTTGTACTTACCCTATGAAATAGGTTGCTGTCACCACAATCAGAGTGCCATGATTGAGGAACTCCAAGGAGCAAACATCTCACATACAAAATTCTTATTTATGGGATTTCCAGAGATCTACAGATACAGACGTCTGCTTTTCCTGCCATTTTTTCTAAGTTACGTTTTGGTTGTGGTGGGGAATTCTTTGTTACTTTCTGTGATCAGAAATACCGAAAGTCTTCACAGTCCTATGTACATACTAGTGTCTGCTTTGGCGGTTGTCGACATCATTGTACCCACTGCCATTATCCCAGCAATGCTTCTCGGTTTCCTCTTTGACTTGAATGAGATATCTTTAACCGGATGTTTGACACAAATGTTTGTTACTCATTTCTTTTCTTCTGTAGAATCCACCATACTTTTAGCTATGGCTTTAGATCGCTTTGTGGCCATTTGCAAGCCATTACATTACATTGAGATCATGAACTCATCCATGTTTTTGAAAGCGCTTCTTTTCACACTGATCAGGAGTGGCACTATAATGTTTACACTGGTCGCTTTGGCTGCACCTCTGTCTTTTTGTGAGTCTAACATTATCCATCATTGCTACTGTGACCACATGGCTCTTGTTAGCTTGGCCTGTGATTCAATAAGCAAAAATAATGCAATGGGATTGGTTGTGATTATCTGTTTTGTGGGAATTGACATATCTGTTATTTTCTTCTCCTATGTAAAAATCTTGCATGTCGTGTTGGGGGCTGCAGCCGGAGAGGATCGTTGGAAAGCATTTCATACCTGTGGTACACACTTAATGGTTATGATGTGTTTTTACTTTGTAGGTAGTATTACCTTTCTCTCTCGAAATCTTAACATTCCAATCCCAGTTGATGTTAATACCTTTCTGGGTGTGATGTATATAGTATTTCCTGCAAGTGTCAATCCAATCATTTATGGTGTGCGGACAAAAGAAATAAGGAATGCTTTATTGAGAATGTTCAAAACAAATATTAATAGAGTTTCCATTGTAAAGGTTTCAACGATAAAGATTTGAGTGTCTGGGCAGTCTTTTAATTTGACACTTTAGTAATCACAGCTAATGAAACAGAAATGTTTGTAGTTCGATAAGTAGTCAGAAACAGTGATCATAACCAAATAAACCATGTCAATCTGCACCCTCTGAGAAACTTAAGTCTGTCCAACTGTGAGTTTCAGATAAACACCTTGTTAGTAAAGAAAACTCTATTGATTGACTAACTAATGTCCACTTTGGCTAGCTTTTACATAAACACTGTAATAAATGGATACACTGTGTGTGTTTTTCTATAAAATGGACATTTCTATGAAAATTAATAAAAGTAAAATTCAAAGAAATGGAAACAGTGTGCTTGTACCTTTAAGATTAGATCCTTCTTGCTAACACCCTATTTTAGGTGTGTTGGTTCACACTTAAAATAGGTGACCCAGGTAAAAAGAGTTATAAAGATAACAATCCTGTTGTTCATAGGAACAATCCAAAAAGTAGGAGCAAAACATTCTCATCTTTTCAGGAAGTAATATGTGGTTTTAGAGCCATTTCCTTTGCAAAATGTATTAAGAAAATTAATATTTTAGGTTTTTAGTCATTACACTGATGCCCTGATATTGTGCCCTTCAGCTTAATTTCAAAGTTTCAAAGTTAATTTCAAAGTTTCAAATACATTGTCACTGTTTGTTTACATGAGAAGGCACAGGTTGATCATTTGCTCAAACTTATTATACTCATTATGTTAACTCCAATGAAAGAGCTCTAAATTAAGCAGTGATAACAGAGTAAATGAGCTTAGGGATCATCAGAAATTCCCAAAGTGATCAAGTGTGCAAAGAGAGGGGCACTTCTAACCACTCCAGAGCTAATTAAATAACCATCCACAGCTGCTAATAATTAGCCACTCATGACCAAGTTGCTCAAACAGTAAATGTTAATGAATATAAACTGACTTACAAAGTAAACAAAAGGGCAATTTACATGAAGATCCCCATGTGCGCACGTTTTCAAGATTTTCAAGTATACTCATTATGTTAACTCCAATGAAAGAGCTCTAAATTAAGCAGTGATAACAGAGTAAATGAGCTTAGGGATCATCAGAAATTCCCAAAGTGATCAAGTGTGCAAAGAGAGGGGCACTTCTAACCACTCCAGAGCTAATTAAATAACCATCCACTTGACACAGCTGCTAATAATTAGCCACTCATGACCAGGTTGCTCAAACAGTAAATGTTAATGAATATAAACTGACTTACAAAGTAAACAAAAGGGCAATTTTCATGAAGATCCCCATGTGCGCACGTTTTCAAGATTGCATGTCTGAAAAAAACCATTACAAGTGGGAAGTTCATTAAATTGTCAAATTATAAAAAATAAATACAAATAAAAATGATTGATTGATTAGAAGAACTTGTGTAACTGTTGTAACTGTAAATAAAGTTGTTTTTTTTACTTGGTAACTATTGCAGAAACAGAACTGTAGGGTGACGTGGATGGTGAAGCTACGGTGGCAGAGAAGTGCTAAACAAATCACAATTCTGAAAACAAAATAACAAATTACAAACGCAAATGCAAGTCTAAAAAACTAAATAAGTCAGAAAACACAACGACAATTCAGACAAACCGGAAGAGGTAGGTATAGTTTGAGACAGCGCCATTGGTTTGGGATTACTCACCGCTGACTGGACGAGACATCTGTCAATCAACGTATACAGGAAGAACCAGCCGAAGAACAGCAGAGTCGTGATAGAAAGTTCGGAGATGGTATTAAAGTAGCTCAGTTTAAATGTTTTGTTTGAATTGCGGGGTGTCTATTTACATTTAGTTAAAAGTGGCTGTAACACATCAGCTCGAGTGGCGCAGGTGGTTAAGTGCTTGACTTTGGCTTTTTGACGCGATCGACCTGGGTTCGATCCCACCTTTTACCGAACTTTTTTTCCCTCCCTTTTCAAATCTCGTATTAGCAATGGATTCTATTTACACTAAGTGAAAATAGCAGTATTTTTAGCAATATGCTATTTACACTAAGAGCAAATACCTAGTTACACTATGTTAAAATAGCAGGATTTCTACTATCAAGTATGCTACTTGTTGCAAATAATGGCAATTATCTGCACTTCAGTATTGTAGTACATTATAAATGTAGTACATATACAATAATAACGTATTGAGTGTAAATTATAATTTTAATTATTAAATGGATGCCACCTTATTGGTACAATAAAGCCCTCCCTACACCTACCCGATACTTTATTTTCAACTTTTTGATTTTTTCCTTAATTTTTATTGAAAATAAATGCCTTTAAGATGTGATACGAGATTTGAAAAGTTCGGCAAAAGGTGGGATCGAACGCGTCAAAAAGCCAAGGGGACACGCTTAACCATCTGCGCCACTGGAGCTGATGTGTTACAACTACTTTTAACTAGACAATTACTAGACACGCCGTATTTTTTTATTTCATAGTAAGGGCAATTCATACAATACATTTAAACTGAGCTACTTTAATACCATCTCCGAACTTTCTACCATGACTCTGCTGTTGTTCGGCTGGTTCTTCTCTGTATACGTTGATTGGCAGATGTCTCGTCCAGTCAGCGGTGAGTAATCCCAAACCAATGGCGCTGTCTCTGAATTGTCTGAATTGTCGTTGTGTTTTCTGACTTGTTAATTTGTTTTCGGATTTGTCGTTGTGTTTTCTGACTTGTCATTTTATTTTCGAATTTGTCATTGTGTTTTCTGACTTGTTATAATGTTTTCTGAATTGTTGTTGTGCTTTCTGAATTGTTATTTTGTTTTGTAGACTTGCATTTGCGTTTGTAAATTGTTATTTTGTTTTCAGAACTGTGATTTGTTCTGCACCTCTCGGCCACCGTATGAAGCCTATCCCAGCATCTCAAACTTTAGGCGGGGAAACACCCCGGACAGATGCTGCATGTCTTTAAATTGTGGGGCAACACCAACTCAACCCAGAAAGGCTCAGCCATGACTTGCTCTGAGGTGGCAGTGCTACCCACTGTGCCACTCATGTATTTTGTATATTACACAATTAACATGTGAAACACAAATATATATTTTGCAGAATGGCCATGCAGCTTTTACCGTACAATGAAAGTGAATGAGACCAGGGATCATTGATTTGTAAGAGATTTTGAATAGCATCTTAAAGCAGCCTAGTTCACCACAATTTTTCAGTTGTGTGGGGCAGAGCATGTTGGGCAACAAAAATTATTTACTTTTTCTTATTTGATTTACTTAATGTTTGTGTTTAGTTAAATCTGAATTAATAACACTGACATTTCAAGTATCTTTTTATATTTTTACTATGCCATTAATTTGCCATTTTATTATGCGTCAAAGCAGTTAAATAGTACGTTTTATTATGATTCCCAAATAAATTAATAACATTCTTTAATCTCTATTCATCATTGTGCATCAGCTACCCATATACTGAATATGTATTTATTTATTGCAGCACTTATGTTGAATGTCGGATGATATATCTGTACTTCCAAGCAATCTTTCAAAAAGCATTGTTAGAAAATATGTGTTGTGACTAACTGTGTTCCAATTTAACAAGTCCCAAATCCCTGTGCAATGCTGGGGGAGGCAAAGACAGAGTATTTAAGAGCAGTGAAGAGTTTGCTCAGTGGAGGGAGAGGCAGAACAGAGAACAGACAGATACTGGGAGACAGCAGAGCTTTAAACTAAATATGAATAACAATAATTTTGCTGATTTCTTCTTGGCGATTTTTTATGCTTAAAACATTGTATAGGTAACCATGTATTTTCTTTGTTTTGTTGAGCTATGCTTTAGATTGTCTTTAAAATGTTTACATTTTTATGTATTGGAGAATGAGATTAATTTAAAATATTTATCATTAAATTAATATGATTAATAAATGCATTCAGTGTAATGAGATTAAATAGCTTACAAATTCTGAGGAATAACTGCTGTTTATTCTTGTTACTTTATTTTTGAAGGTCTGTACTGCACACTTTTAAAAAGTGGAATGGGTGACCGATCAGTCAACTTCTCTTTTACTGAATTCCAGTTGATTGGATTCACAGACCTAAAAGGGTACCGACCGCTACTCTTCATTCCTTTTTGCATCATCTTAGTTTATACATTATTTGCTAATGGCATTTTGATTATCATTATTGCAAAAGAGAGAAAATTACATGCTCCCATGTATATTCTAATTGGTTTGATTGCAGCTTTAGGGTTTTTTGTGCCAATATACTTTATTCCAAGGATGTTGGTTGGCTTTCTGTGGGAAATGAATACAATTACGCGGCATGAATGTCTAATACAAATGTTTTGTCTGCATTTTTCTGCTTGTTTTCAGTCCACCATCTTACTTGGGATGGCTGTGGACCGATATTTTGCTATTATTTATCCTTTGCGTTACAATGATTTTGTAAGTTTGACAAACTCGCTTATTTTCTTCGCAATTCTTAGCATTCGGAACGCTGTTAGCATTATTGCCATGGTTGGTCTAGTTGTGCCACTTACCTTTTGCAAAACAAATTTGATTTACCACAGTTTCTGCGAGCATACATCAGTTGTTAATCTAGCTTGTAATGATCTTACTAAAAACTATTTAGCTCTTACAGTAGCTTTCGGTATAACATCCGCTGACTGTTTTCTGATTTTTTGCTCTTATGTCATCATTTTTGTTGTTATATTTCGCTCACCTTCTGGTGAATCCCGCCATAAAGCCATTCACACATGTACCACGCACATAATGACCATAGTAATAGCCTATATCAGTGTTACCGCTGCATTTGTTGGGTATAGAGTAGCTACAATACCCCGAGATGCACGTATCTTAACTAGCGCAATGTATCATCTCGTTCCTGCAATATGTAACCCTATCATTTATGGTCTCAGAACCACAGAAATTAGAACTCAAATTGTGAAATGTTTCAAATTTAATAAAATTACCACATATTGATTGGCAAATACAATGCATGAAAAAATTTTGTATAAGGTTATTGTCAGTTTGTTCACTATATGTGCCTGAGTTGATTATACTCACAGTTCCGTCTGTATTAGTATTAGGACTGCTGGTAGTTAATACTGATTAAAAAATAACATACTTTTATCACTGTCAGTTATGTTGTTTTCTGGACTTTTAGGTTCTGTTTTATGGATTTGCTGTGTTTTGTTCCTGTTTTCTATGTTCTTGCTTCTTGTCTATTGCAAAGGACACTGCTAATGTTGCACACATTTTTCTTGTTTTACCCCTTGTTGTCCTCTGTAAATATCATCTTCAGTTTGTTCAGTTCTTTGTCTTGTGTGTATATGTATTTGCCTGTGGTTTTCATTGTTTCCTCATGGATTATCTTCATTTTTGTTTATAATAAAAATTAAACTGCGTTGAGATCTACCTCATCCTTGTTTGCCTAAATGCTGTGACAATCAAAATGTTCATGTATACTATATATTCTCATTTCCCACAAAACTGAATAAACAATAGATGCATTCATTACATTTTCAAATTATATAAATAAATAAAAATTGATTATTGTCATGCATGTCTATAGATGAGACTATTGCTAGTGGTTGAATATATTTAATCACTGGCAAGAGAAGAACTTGTGTAACTGTACCAGGCACTTCTCTGTGAATATGCTTAGCATGTTATTAGTGACCACTGTGATTAACATTTATGTAAACCATCTTTACAAACACTTATAACCTCATCTATAACTACTACTTATTGATGAAACTTTACAATGAAAGTACCCTCATTGTATCGATTATCATAATCTCTGTATTTTCACAAAATGAATATAGGCCTATACTGTAGGCCTACTATCAATATGTATTATGAGTATCAGCAACTGAACTGCATCACTGAATTAAATTTCTCTATATACATTATAATGCCTATGCCTTATGATAGGCCTATGTTACAGTTTATCATTTTCTGTGAATGAGGCCGTGCACTTCAGACACTGTGGTATAACTGCTTCATCACAGAAGAGAAAATAGAAACTGTATTGACAATAAAAGCAAAATTAACCACTCGCCACTTTTCTTAGCCTCTGTTTCAGAAAACTTAGGAGATTATCCTCACTGCAGAACACAAGATCCAGGGGGCGAGGTTGGATCCAGATCCAACTCCTCCCACCTTACATATACCTAATCCTACCCGTCTCCACTCCCTAGATGTGAATCCAACCCCACCCCCTGGATCTTTGTTCTGCGGTGAGGGGCTACTGAAACTTAGGGGTGAAACAAACACAGTGTGACAACAAATCTTACAACTCACAGTCGAGGGTGTCCCTTGAACCTCAGTGTCCTTAAAGGCCCCCTGAAATGCTTAGAAGCACGCAGCGTTACTCTGTGTTGACGTCATTTTAACTGAAACAGGAAGACAGGGCGGGACATATCAAGCAGCCCCACCCCTTTTTAAAATAGCCAATAGCGTTAGTTTATATCACAGCTTGGGCTAGAGCCGTTCAGAGCCGTTGAGCTCCGTAAAGCCGCATTTGACAGAGTATGCCAGCCACAATCTCATCCATATTGTTAT
Organism: Sinocyclocheilus grahami; assembly: GCF_001515645.1. Lineage (NCBI taxonomy): Eukaryota > Metazoa > Chordata > Actinopteri > Cypriniformes > Cyprinidae > Sinocyclocheilus > Sinocyclocheilus grahami. Next base: position 86,557 of record NW_015506528.1, read on the forward strand.
AAAATATAGCATTCTATGTAGAATTCAAATAGCTCTGATACATTTTGTGTATCAAATGTTTAAACTGTTTAAACTGGGTTTAATATGCACTTTGGTAGCTGTGAAATAACATAAACTGTTTTTTAACATTCAATAAGATTTTAAATTTGAGGTGAAATTATATTATATAATATATATATATATATATATATATATCCTCACATTTTTGTAAATATTTTATTATATCTTTTCATGTGACAACACTGAAGAAATTACACTTTGCTACAATGTAAAGTAGTGAGTGTACAGCTTGTATAACAGTGTAAATTTGCTGTCCCCTCAAAATAACCATGAATGTCTAAACCGCTGACCACAAAGTGAGTACACCCCTAAGTGAAAATGTCCAAATTGGGCCCAAAGTGTCAATATTTTGACGACATCACGGAGCTGGTCGATGTTAGAGACCTTGCGCTCCTCCACCTTCTGTTTGAGGATGCCCATGCTTGGCCAATCCATCACCTTTACCCTCAGCTTCTTTAGCAAGGCAGTAGTCGTCTTGGAGATGCGTTTGGGGTCGTTATCATGTTGGAATACTGCCCTGCGACCCAGTCTCCGAAGGGAGGGGCTCATGCTCTGCTTCAGTATGTCACAGTACATGTTGGCATTCATGGTTCCCTCAATGAACTGTAGCTCCCCAGTGCCGGCAGCACTCATGCTGGTTGACTACTTGACTGTAGGCAAGATACACTTGTCTATGTACTCCTCACCTGGTTGCTGCCACACACGCTTGACACCATCTGAACCAAATAAGTTTGGCGAGGCCTGTTCTGAGTGGAACCAGTTGCGCCGCCTCTATTGCCGCGACTCCTGAAAAACTTTTTCATTCCGCGGCGCCCCATCAAGCTCTCGCTGAATCCGCTCCTCTGCTATCAACGAGAGGAACGTCTGTACTTCCTCAACAGACAACGAAACAGTATATATATATATATATATATATATATATATATATATATATATATATATATATATATTTATATATATGCAATGTACCTCTTATTTATCTTTTAACAGACATCAATTTATGCAGCTATGAAATCGTCATTCATCTGGGTAGAGGAGGCTTTGGAAACTTTTATGCAGCGACCCGTTTGAAAGATGGCCTTCAGGTATCAATTTTTACAATATTTATGTAGCTAATCATTTTTGTAATATTATAATTGTCTCACTGTTTCATTTGCAAACATCGTAGTGTATCATATGAACTATTTAGAGCATTTAACCTGTCAGACTTGTTAAAACCTTCTTAGAATTCATTACAATCTACATATATGTTCACAGTTAATGATTTAAATATGAATTCTGCACACAAATCCTTTTTTTTGTTTTGTTGATCAGGTGGCAGTAAAATTCGCCTCCAGCAGGAACACGAAATCCGTCAGCATCGTAAGTAATCTTACTGTCAGTGTTTTCAAAATCTCATATTAACAATCACAGACTATAAATTATTTTTCAACAGACTATCAACAGTTTGTCCAGGACTTGTCCTATATCATAACAACTGTCTTTCTTCTAGGATGGTTATCCCAAACTCGTTCCACTGGAGGTCGCTCTGTTAATTCAAGCAAATCAAAGCCCCGGGGTTCCTGAAATCATCCAGCTTCTGGACTGGCAGAAGAAGCCTGGCCACTACATGATGGTCCTAGAGCGGCCCATGCCCTCTCAGTGTCTGTATGAATTTATAAAGAACTACAAGGGCAGCATTGGAGAGGATTTGGCACGGTTTATCATGCGCCAGGCAACATCTGCAGCTCAGACGTGCTGCCAACGTGGAGTGTTGCACTGCGACATTAAGGCAGAAAACATTCTGATTAACTCGAGCACCCTCGAAGACAAACTGAATGACTTTGGGTGTGGTGACTTCCTTACTGATGCGGGTTACACATCCTTTGCTGGTACGTTTGATTTCTCAGAGCTGTAAGGTGGGTCTCAAACTTTGGTGATGAGTTAAGAGCCGTTCACACAGGACTCGAGTGAGTGAGTCGAGCTCTCATCATGGAATGGGATCCATTTTTATGATAATAATTTCTTGCATTATAATATATATATCTAGTGTTAATAGAAATGTACACATCAGACAACATCTCTTTCTTCCAGGCACAAAACGGTACTGTCCTCCCGAGTATCTGATGAGCAGCAGGTACCACGGGGAATCAGTGACCGTGTGGTCACTCGGGATCCTCCTGTTCGTGATACTTTTCCAGAAAACTCCAAACAGACGAGACCTGTGCAAGATGGAAGATTACATCCGGGCCAAAGATGGCTTGTCACAAGGTGAGATCTGCATTATAACATAGTATAATTGCAATTATGAAGCTTACTAGATAGAATAAAGCAACAGAAGCATTCTCAGGAACATCTGAGACTAATGGCTTAATTAAAGATGGTAGTTTGGATCAAAGAGATCAAGTGTTAAGGTAATAATCAGACATGTCTCTCTTTTTTTCTTCACAGAATGCTGCAATTTTCTTTGCTGTTGTGTGCAGATCGACCCAAAGCAGCGGATTGAACTGGAGAAACTCAGTCTCCACAACTGGTTTATGGTAAATGCTTTTGGATGATTTTGAAGGATTTTTGATTTGGTTTAAATATCAGATTATAGACACAAGCTTTTATACGCTACCTTTAAATACATGCTACAACTATCATATAGTCAATTTTCATACACTGCTCAGGTGACAAGTTGTAGCACTATATGTTTAGACTTTCTGAAATTTACCTGTTCTTAAATTTCCCTTTTTTTAACCTTTAAGAATGTTGCCTCTCTTTGTTGTGCATTTGTTTTCTATACATTATCTGTTTTGGTTTAAGACCTACAGTAATAAACCTGATTTCTGTTTTTGTTTCAGATCGCAGACAAGAGGACAATTATTGGTTAGTTTGGTACCATAAGCCTAACATAAAACACACACACTTTTGAGACAAAGTCTGTTCTTATTTAGACATGAATCAGTCTGCAATCAGCAGTTTAACAGTTAAGCATTACTTTAACATGCACTTTGTTTTACAGTCGATGATAACAAGATGTAGAGTAACAATGTATATTTTACACCTTAAATTACTACCACAGTTCACTTAAATAGTCCTGTAGTGAATCTTTAAAAGTCTCTTATTTATATTTTACCAGATATCAATTCATGCAGCTATGAAATTGGCATTCAGCTGAGTTTAAGGGTTGGGAAGCAGTAAAACTCATCTCCAAAAAGTACAAGAAACTCATCAGCATTGTAAGTATAGTTTTTGTTCTCTCTGTTTTTCATGATGATCTTTTGATTTTTCAAGCTTAATCAACAGTTTGTCCAGGACTTGTTTAAGTCCTGTATCCATAACCACTTTTTTTCTTCTAGGAGGGTTATCCCAAACCTGTTCCACTGGAGGCCGCTCTGTTAATTCGAGTAAATCAAGGCCCCAGGGGTTCCTGAAATCATCCAGCTTCTGGACTGGCAGGAGGAGCTGGACTGCTACATTATGGTCCTAGAGCGGCCCATGCCTTCTGAGGAACTGGACTGGTTTGTCCTCAGCCAGACAGCGAACACTGAAGAGGATTTGGCTTGGGTTATCATGCGGCAGGCAACAACTGCATGCATGGGATACACTTCTGCAAATCGAATAATTTCTTGCATAATTGTGGATATTAATCATGGATATTAATGGAAACAACAAGCGCAGAACAGTACTGTCCTCCCGAGTATCTGATCATACAGCGAGTACCACTGGGAACCAGCGACGGTTTGGTCACTCGGGATCTTCCTCTTTACAGTGCTGTGTGGAGATTTTCCAGCAAGACGAGACCTGGACCAGATCAATAAGTACATCTGGACCAAAGATGGCCTGTCAAAAGGTGAGATCTACATTTCAGAAAATAACAATTGTAATTGTAAATCATACAAAATAGCACAAAGAAAGAGCAGGTGTGAAGTTCAAGGTAATAATCAGACGTCTCTTCCTTCTTTCTGCACAGAATGCTGTGATTTTATTTGCTGTTGTCTGCAGAGTGACCCAAAGCAGCGGATTGAACTGGAGAAACTCTGTCTCCACAAATGGTTTAAGGTATGGTAACACTTTATTTCGATAGTCCACTTTAGACATTCTATTAACAGTAAGTAACTTTGCAACTACATGTCAACTAGCAGTTAGTAGAGTATTAGCAGACTGTCTGCTTAATATCTTCTAACACTTTCTTTGTCAACTTATTCTACTAACCCTAAACCTACCCTAACATTCTACTCTGAGAGTTAGTAGACATGTAGTTGCAAATTAATGAGAATTAGTTGACATGTAGTTGACATGTAGTTACAAAGTTACTTATAGTTAGTAGAATGTCTAAAGTGGACTATCGAAATAATGTGTAACCTAAGGTATTAATTACATTTGATGATGCTACCTTTCAGTACATACTGCAAGTGTCATATAGTCAGATGACAAATTTCAGCGCTGTATGTTTATACCTTCTGTAATATTTCCAATTTATGTTTCCTCTCTTTGTTTGGTTTTATGTTTTTGCTTTTTGTGTAATGCATTTAAAGACTAAACTTGATTTCTGGGTTTCTTTCAGAAAAAGAAAATAGTGTAATTCAAATGACAGGAAGCTCTGTGAAGGCCATGACAGGAACCTAATTCTGCTTCAAGCCTCCCCTTAAGAGTTTCATTTAGAAAACAAATAGCACCCGAGGACCGGTCAGGCCACCAGCTGGATTGTCATTCTGCTCTTGAGATCTGGACAAGATCAGTGATTACATTTGGACCATGGCTTGTCACGGGGTGAGATCTTCGCTTCAGCAAAGATCAATTTGTAAACTGAGATTTTACAAAGTAGAACAAAGAAAGAGAGCAGGTATGAATCTCAAGGTAATAATCAGACTTCTCTCATTTGCCGTTATCTGCAGAGCAACCCAAAAGAGCAGACTGAATTGGAGAAAATCAGTCTCCACAACTGGTTTAAGGTATTAACTACATTATATTAGCTTTCTTACCCTACCTTTTATGCTGCATCTGGCATATAGTCAGATGACAAATTTCTGTGCTGATTTCTGATTTTAAGATTTCAGAAGTGAAGAAATATTTGACATTATATGATAAAAAAAAATATGTATTTATTTTGAACTTTTCATATAAATATTTATTTAAAAAGGAACATATATAATAAAATATAAATAAATGTATCTTACAAAATAATATATAAATACATACATATAAAATTCATTCATATTTAGAAGCCTTTTGAAAAAACAAGCAAACAAATAAATAATATATAGGTAAATATATAATAATATAATGTATAAATAAAGATATATATATAATAAGATATCTATATTTTTGTGTATTATAATGTATACAGATTCCCAGAGCAATTTACATAAATACCTAAATAAATTTATATTTGTGTGTGTGTGTGTGTGTGTGTGTGTGTGTGTGTGTGTGTGTGTAAATGTGTATTATGGCTGTCAGTCAATTATTTTTTTTTTATCTAATTAAGTACATGATGTGTTGATTATATTATATAAATTATTTTGGGCTGTGAAAATACCCCCAAAAGATTATTTAAAGCTATTTTTGTGTTAAACGATAAAGTATTACGTAGACATTACAAATAGAAAGCTTTAGAAATAAATATTTTACTTGATTCAACATAAAATGTATTATAATATAAACATTTAGGCTACAACGGCCTAACATAAACTATGGAACATAAAAGAAGATAATTTGAGAAACATCTGAGTTTTTTTTTTTTTTAATTCATGCAATGGAAGTCATTGGTAACCAAAACAGATATAAACCATCCCTTTAATTTTTTTCACCTTTTTTAAATGAAATAATACTCTAAAAATTAAGCTAAAACTGCCAGCAGGTAGCGGTAAATGTCTTTGAGTCATTCATTAATTTGATTTTTTCAAAAGGCTGATTCATTCAGTAAACAGATCACTTTATGAATGGACTTTTGAATCATTGATTCACACGATTCGTTCAAAACGCGGATTCATTCAGAAACTAAACACTGCTGTGTTGCTCGGAGACCCACAACAATTCTGCTGTGGCTTTACAGGTAATATTTTTGTTGGCAAAACTGAGCAAAAACAGACAATATTGTGTTTAAAATATAACACAATATTAACTTATTTACTGAACTGTTGTGTAAAATCACATTTGCACTTATGCTATTTGGGACAAACCATTCGTGTGATTGCTCTCACAGCTTGTGTGATATCGCTTATCATATGATATAAATATGAGACAAAAACTCATACTCATGCTTTTTTTTTAAATAAAGATGATAAAGGGTTAGTATGTGCACAGGCGCATAGTGTTTCTTTAGTCAGATCACTAACTACATCTAGATCGCCTGGATCTGTGTGAACGAGGATCAATTTGATGGCATTGTTGTCAGTACACAAAAATGTTTTTGAGACTTATTGACTTTGTCCTTGTGTAATGTACAATTCTGGTAAGTATGAAGACTCGCTTGTAAGTGACTGATATAAGCAATGCACATCAAGTCACAATACAGGCTGCTCTTTCACATGCTTCCTCTAACACTTTCTTTTATCAGTATAAGAAACCTCTGCGAAATCTCCTCCACGGTAAGTGCTTTGACTGTACCTCATTCTTTCTTCATATTTCTGTATGTTGTTTTGAGCACATGACTTTGGCAAATGGAGATCATACCAAATAGCGTTAATGTATACAGTTAAGCTCGGAGTCAAAGACTACAGCAAGATGTTTTTTCAAAAGGTATGTGCAGATAGTTTAAAATTAAGAATCAGTGCTAAGGCGACAGAAAACAAGACTATCAGTTTCACTTTCATTGACCTGGAGAAACTATATATATATATATATATATATATATTTGTACAAGAGCTAAGCATCATGGTGCAGGCTGTTCCTATAGTATTCTGGTGCTGGGTGTAAATTAGGTCACATCTGTTTGCATTGTGTAAATGTATGTGTGTAAATGAAGCTGGCTGAACAAACTCTGGGTTACAGGATTGGTTTCATTGGTCGCCATTTGATATTTATGAAAATTATGAAGAATTTAAACATTTACACAGCAAGAAGAGAAGTGTTAATCTCAAAAGGAAATGACAAAAAAAAAACATCTGGCTAAATCAGTGCCAGAGCAAAAAAAAGTATATAATACTGTATACACAGGTCCACAGTGACATTTTTAAAGCTTTATATTGAGTCTTATTTATTAATGCTTACTTATATTGCACATTATCTGTATATTTTCACATAATATATGAGCAATATCACACTAGTAGCCATGTGATATTGCTCTATATCAGCATAGCTGTGAGTCAGCCATAGGGAATGCTGATACAGAGTGATATCACTCAGCTAAGAGTGTGATATTGTGTTTGGACAGTACAAGTGTGTAAATAAATAAGAAACAACAACGGAGTATCTTTAAAAAACATTTTGTATGCAGAACTATTTCATTCCGCCTCGGATTCATATCTCAGTTTGACAGTTTATCAGCTGAGCCCAAGCCTCCATTACTAAATTGCAAACGTCACTTTAGAACTAACGAAGGAACGTTGAGTTGCTTCATTAAAAACGTATTGTATTACTGTAATAAAAGCTCACTGTATTATGTAGAATCGAGTATTATGAGAGAGAGATGGACTGAGTGAGTGTGATTACCTGCATCTGATACAGCATTCAGTCTTCAGCTCAATCTCATATTCACAATAATACATTAGTTGTCAATGTCCGCTGAGGAAAGCAATATGTTTGTCGTACTATCCTTTCATCTGTTTAGGGTGATTTCCGATGACAGCACTGCTCAGTGCATTTGTTGGCTGCATTTTACAAGGTTTTGTTGAAAGTGAACATACTTGTTTACAACCCTGTTGCAGTCTCTTTCAATATAAAAATCTCACTCACTCATAAAAACAGTCTCTTGTCGCCATCTAATGGTGGAATAATGTAACTTATAACCATCACGGACACACACACCGTTTCCCATTCTAAATTAAATATTACTATATGCATCATTAAAGTTGCTATTATGATAGTAACTTCCATTTACACTAAACAATCAACAAAAGGTTCACTGTATGAACTCTATAATAAGCATTTTCAAAAACTGGGTACAATGAGGTGACATTATTTTACTCACCCTTCAACCATCGATCATTAAAATTATCATATCATTATAGTAATATATGTCTATATTTCATAATAATTACATTTTACAGCATTCATGTGAGAACAAACCTGGAAAGAGACATGAGAATTTGGGGAGAAAAATTAAACATTCTTAGTGCATTCCAGGGAATTATTCATAGTTTATATTATAAATCAAATTGGGAGAGCAGACCACAAATGCACAGTATGTTTTGTCTTTTTTCATTTACTTACAGCAGAATACAAAGGAAACATGAAAATAATTAGGAGAAAAATATCATGTCACATTAATATATCAAACCTAAAGTTATTCTCCTGACTTGTGAAATTAGAAAATGAATAAAATTTTAATTTTAATTTTTTCCCATTCAGTGAAAATGCAGTCTTTTTGAGTGGAACTTCAAACTTTTTGAGTGTTGACTGACAGGCAGAGTCTACTGTAAGCCTTTGCAGGTCTTCTTGGGAATGAGTACTGATTGTGAGTACTCAAGGACTCGCAATGTTGAGGCCTGGTGCCTTCAGATATTAAAAAGCTTTCTGTCTAGTCTGAAGTCCAGCTACTGCTTTCAAGCTTGTCATGAAGAATCTATGTGACACACTGGATGAAGATATTAAAGTAAGTGCCAACACATCTTTGTCATGCATTGAATTTGTCCTATTACTTTTCAAAAGTAATGCCTTGTACTCGATCAAAACTACATTTTATTAATTCTGTTGTTTATTTTTGGTGAACTATAGACACATACTGTCATGTTGCTATCTAGATATTGTTTTTAAACCTGTTGTGTTTTTTAAATGATATGGAATAAATTAAAAGTAAACAAAATCAGCAGCCTTACTCTTCAGATCATTTCCTAATATATGAATGATCAATATATTAAATGCCATAATGGTATATTAGAAATTATACAGAATAATATATTGTGTAAAAATATTACAATATATTGAATAATATAAGCAGTAGTTTCCAATATATGGAAATGTATTATGTAATATATCGCATTATATTTTACAATATATTCCCATATAGTTTTGTTCTGTAAGGGACCAGTCATGCAATGTAAATCTTTGTTTTTGTTTCAGCATACAGGTATGACATCACTTGTGATAATAAGTGGTCAGAGTCTTATTAACACAAAAATAAGATAATTGAACCCTTGGTGATGTCAACTGTGCCTCATGGTCCAATCTAATCTTAAGCCTGTTCCCCTTGAGTGCTACTTAATGTGTTTACTGGCTACTTAATGTGACTCTTGAGATGGGTCTAGCCAAACAAAGTCCAGTAATGAGTGATGAATTTCTAAGAGTTCCCTAACTACTGTCATAAGGGGGCAAAGATACACAAGGTTTATCACCACGACTCCTAATTGTCAGTCAAAACTTATAATAATTCCAGAAAAGTAATACTTGTAAAAAATGTTGTACACCTGCCGAAAATGCTTAACCTAGGAAAACAAATGAAGCAAATGCATAAAAAATTGACGAAGTGTTTTTTTTTGGTACAAAATGTTCAAAATCAATATATGTAGTCATTCTAACTACATATTTGCTATCAACATAGAAAGGGCCCACATTGACCTTCTAACCATACAAACTCTGACCCCTTGGTAACATGCTTTTTTCATGCTATTGCTACACCATTACACAATTAAATTAATCTCTTTTTCAAAGTATATGTTGCATATTTGACAATTTGTACATGTTTCTCATTTTAAAAAATCAGAGATTAGAACACATCACTGAAGTCGTGATAGACTTGCTCTTGCCTATATTTTACCTAATATGATTTTTAGCTTTTTATTCAACTTGGGTGGGATATCCATAGATGGTTGTTTGATACAAATGTTTTGCCTTCACTTTGTTGGAGCATTTCAAACTACTTTGCTTTTGTGGATGGCACTGGATCGTTACTTTGCCATATGCAGACCTCTTTACTATCATAAATACATGAAAATCCCTAACTTTGTAAAGTCTGTTGTTGTGCCAGTAATAAGAAATGGACTACTAATTGTCACAATGGTTTCTCTGGCTGGAAAACTGACATTTTGTGTAACAAATGTCATTGATCACTGTTTTTGTGAGTACATGGCATTGGTTCAGTTAGCATGTGGAGATATAACTATTAATAACATTGTAGGACTTTCAACTGCATGCTTTCCTGATACCAACTGCTGATTGTATTCTGATTGCTGCTTCATATGTTGTGATTTTTGCCTCTGTGTTTAGATCTGGTAAGGCCCAAATGAAGGCCATAAACACCTGCATTACTCACTTAATTGTGATATCGGGTAGTTTGATTTTTGCTCTGATTGCATTCATGTCATACAGAATAAGAAAAAAAAATTCTTCTAGAAGTCATGTATTTGTGAGCACAATGTACTTACTTTTTCCAAGTTGTTTCAACCCAGTTGTTTATGGAGTGAGAACAAAAGAAATGACAAAAGTTCTTCAGTTTAGTAATACAAAGGTATTTCCATTGTACAATATCTAGTAAAAAAACAACATGATAATACACTGAAATTCATTTTAATATAAGAATTATACACATATACATACATATACAGTGGGGCAAATAAGTATTTGATACACTGCTGATTTTTCAAGTTTTCCCACTTACAAAGAATGGAGAGATCTGTAATTTTCATCGTAGGTACACCTCAACTGTGAGAGACAGAATCACAAAAAAAAATCCAGAAAATCACATTGTATGATTTTTAAATAATTAAATTTCCATTTTATTGCATGAAATAAGTATTTGATCACCTACCAACCAGCAAGAATTCTAGCTCTCACAGACCTGTTAGTTTGTCTTTAAGAAGCCCTCCTATCCTCCACTCATTACCTATATATATATATATATATATGTGAGGGTATACATTTGTTGTTGTGAATATGACTGAAATAAGGCAGATTTTGAAGATCTGAAAAGTCTTCCCAGATAGCAAAATTCCTGAGGCCCAGATCAGGCCCACACCTGACACTTTCATCTGGACCACATACCGCGTGGAATGATGGCAATTGGGCGGTCCGCTCCTGTTTGCCAGATTTGGGCCACAAGCAAGCCATTGGAAGTAGAGGTCTTCTCGGGTCCTAAAATCTGTACCAGACCCGAATCACTTCTTACCCGAACCCGATGTGCATAAATTAATTTTTTTTAAGAAAAACCTGACCCGAGACAGACCCGTTGAAATTAGACACAACCCGACGGCATTTATTTTCGAACTGACTGGACCCAAACGTCAACGGCATTGACGTGTGTACAACCTGCAGCCCCGCAGTCAGTCAGGAAAAATCCCAGTGTCCTGCTGACTGATTGGCCACTTCTCCATTACTTTGATTTATTTAACATTTATTAAATTTTTTATTAGGTGAATCTATAATAGTGCCTGCCTGATGGATACAAGGTATTTCTGAGCTCCCCTTTCAATTGTGACCAGTGGATTTGAAAAATAAATGTGATAGTTTGATAAAAAATAAATCGATAGCCTAATCATGGATTCGCTGTTGTCTGCAACCTGATCTCCGGCCCAGATTCAACACCTTACTCCAGCCCACATACTGCGAGGAACGATGGCATTTGGGCGGTCCACGCCTGTTTGCCAGATTTGGGCCACGAGCAAGCCAAAAGAAGGCCAAATGTCAGCCATGAATAAACCAAACAAAGCAGAACTGGCCCAAATCTAGGCCACATCGATTTTAATTCTTGCCCAGATCCAACATCTTACTCTGGTCCACATACTGTGAAGAATGATGGCACTTGGGCGGTCTGCTCCTGTTTGCCAAATTTGGGCCACAAGCAAGCCATAGGTAGGCCGCATGTCAGCAATGAAAATAAATAAAATAAACCAGAACGGGCCCAAATCTGGGCCTCATTTTTTTAATTATGGCCCACATAATATGTAGAAGGATGGCATTTGGGTGGTCCACTCCTGTTTGCCCAATTTGGGCCACAAGCAAGCCATAGGTAGGCCGCATGTCAGCAATGAAAATAAATAAAATAAACCAGAACTGGCCCAAATCTGGGCCACATTTTTTTAATTCTGGCCCACATAATATGTAGAATGATGGCATTTGTGTGGTCCACTCCTGTTTGCCCAATTTGGGCCACAAGCAAGCCATAGGAAGGCCGCATGTCAACCATGACAATAAATAAATAAAATAAACCAGAACTGGCCCAAATCTGGGACACATTTATTTTAATTCACCACCTTGCTCCGGCCCACATACTGCGTGAAATAATGGCATTTGGGTAGTCCGGTTCCCTTTGCCAGATTTGGGCCTCAAGTAAGCCTTAGCATTGCTGCATGTAAGCCAACCAAATAAACCAAAACTACTCCTAATGTGGGCCACAGTTGATTTTTATTCTAACCCTGGTCTTCCCCACATTCCTCATGTGGCCCACATGCTGCATGGAATGGTGGCATTTTGGCAGTGGTCCACAAGCTGGCCACTACACAGCCACATTTTAGCTAATAATGAACTAAATAAACCATAAATATACATTATCTGGGCCACACTAAGCCTTAAATGAGTTATGCATCAACAATACTCAACACTGTAAAGAGAAATTTAAAAATGTCCTCCATAAATGTTCAAATAAGTTCCAGAAATGTGTCCTACTTGATAAAAACATCCCCACCCAAGTTTTGCACAAGCAGCAATTCAAATGTCACAGATAAATATTCAAAGACACATTCCAATACTTTAAAAACTGTTCTTCACACGTTTGAACTTAAATGCTTCTCACTCAGACTCTATCTACACAGTAAGTCTGTGAGTGTCATAGCCACGCTGTGTTAAAGAGTGCACGACGAAGATGAAAAGTTATATAGCATAAGTCTTTAATCCAACAAGGGTAAATCCAAACACAATGTAGCACAGCAACATTTAAAACATGTAGACATAAGACCAGACAAACTCAAAGTGAACATACAGGAACTTAAGTACTCAGACCAAACAAGGATAATTAACTAGGCACACCTGAACAGAATAATGCAATCAACACAACCAGGGAAACGGTGCAAAAGGAAAACCAAGATTCAAATTAACAGAAACCGTGACAGTAATGCCGAGTTCACACTGCATGATTTTAGCCCGATTTTTCACTCGCCGACAGGTTTTGCGAAATCGCCGACAAATGCCCGAAATCGGAGCTCGTTCCCGCGAGTGACAATCACGCAGTTTGAATTATCAAAGACGCGATCTGAGGGAATCGCCGACGCCTGCAAAATATTTGGCATGCTAAATATCTGGAGCTGTCTGCGATTCACAATCACACTGTGTGCAATGATTTCTGACTGAAAACTACATCAGCGATGACCTACAGCCAATGAGAGAACAAGATACAGGGCAGCGGGAAGTTCGGGGAGGAGTTATAGACCAGAATATCAGTATTTTAATAGATATATGAACAATTATATCATACAGAAACAAGCACAAACATTTGCTTGACCAGCCACAACATCAGCATAACAGTTACTGTTCAATTATTTACCTCCAACTCTCTTTGCAGAACACCCAATCCCTGTTCCCTGCATCTCCCTCCTGCATAATCTGTTTTTCTTTTTCTCCTTGTAGCTGGAAATCTCCTCACAGACAATTTGCGGGCTATATATATATATTTTTTAATAATTCCAGTCTCGCTCGAAAACTCCGGTCTGACGCACGCGGGTTTTCGCATTATTTCCTTATCACTTCTCGCGTGTAGACACAGCAGCAACTGAATGCTACCCCAGATAGTCACGCAGTGTGAAAACAACGGCGATCCGACAAGTTTGCAAATCGTGCAGTGTGAACTCGGCATAAGTGACATATAAGGAACACACAGGTTCAGTCATGTGACAATCTGTGCATTTCTGTTGCCATGGCAACATTTCCAAAATGGTGGCCTGTCTGGTTATCACATGTTGCAGAGTCAGCTATTTTTAAAAACCCTTGTTTTTGTTACTAAAGGTATGTTTCAACCCATGCAACAATTCTAATGTTTTAATACCATATTAACATAGATTACACTTAACCTGATTTTAATACATTTCTTGAACAAATTGATATAAAACAAGTTAGGAAAATATTGTGGTGACATATATGTCACATCGGATTGTTAACCTTAAAACAGTATGTGGAATTTTGATGTGACGTATTTATCACATTAAGAAAAATGTTAATGAGCTGCTCAATTAATTTACCTGATTCAATTATTTTAGTGTTATATATTTACTGCTGCTCATTTCAAAGCATATTTTAACAAATGTAAACATAAAAATAATGTCAAATTAATTACGGTGATAATGAAATGTATTTTGAAACTATTTTGCATACCTGTAACTAAACCAACATATGTTTATATCACATGTTGGTCCTATTTTAAGGTTATTTTATCTTTTTTGTAGTGAGAATAACAAACAATGAATAATGAATAGAGGCGATAACCCATAACTGATGTGGTGATTGAATGAACTAACTCATCTGTTATGCATTGAAGAGATAACACATAACATGTATATTGCATTGCAGTAACTTAGTCCGTTGTGCAGTGAAGAGAAAACACATGATAACACTGCATTGCATACAACTAACTCTGAACTGAAGAGAAAAACATTGAAGAGAAAAAAATCATATATGCTGTTGCATAGCAATAAATGCTAAGAACTAACTATTCATTGTTTTGCATACAATAATTAACTTATTGCATTGTGCATAGAAGAAATTAAAGTGATAAAGGTGATAACAATGGTTTGATCAGAGTGATCAAGTTTTTTTTTCACTGAGCATTGTATTGTTTGTTTGTTTACAGTTTTATTGCACAATATACATATTTTTGCAATGTTATTGCACTACGTGCATGTTTAACCTCCAGTGTGAGGTAGTTATTTATTTCATATATGTTAATATATTTATTTCAATATGTTACAAAAGAGTTGTTGCAAAATGTAATGGTCACAGTTATGTGGTTTTGAAATACGTTGTGGCAAAGCAAATAAAATGCAAAACTGTATTACTTCTGAAAAAGGTTTTTGTTTTATCTTCCCAGAAAAGTAATAATTTTGATATATGTTGTGGAAAAGCAAATAAACAGAAAAAAAATGTTATTTAGCAAAAAAACTGACTAAATATATATTTTTCAACTGAGAAATAAACGCCCAATGTGACATATACAGTATGTAACATTAAAAATGTATCATAAACGCCCAATATCACATATATGTCACATTACAGATCTTTCACAAGGAGATGTTGTATTTCAAAAACAACTGCAGAAACTTGCTATAAGTGATCCATTTGGTCTGTTTTATATGCCCCATAATTTTCCTATAAGGAGAAATTGGTCAGGGCTCTTATGGGTTAAGACCCCCATCCAGATCACCCTGCATCAGTTAACTGTGTTGCATCCTACTAAAATTAGCCAAATTCTATTAGGCCATATTTACAATTTCAAGCTTCCATTTCAATTAGCCAGTGTTAAGTGTTACAATCAGAAGTGGTTCTCATCTGTTTTATAAAATATGGGGCATATTTGCCATGTCAAATGTGGGACAAGTTGGCTTACACACTGATTAGCCAATGCTGACTGTGCTGTATATTTGCCAAAAGTGGCCCAAATTGTTATTAATTATTTGGGAAATATTTGTAATTTTATATGCGGGCCACATTTGTGGCATTATAGAAGGGCCACTTTCGGCTCACAGCCACATTAGCCAGTGCTCACTGTGCCATGTCTTTGCCAAAACTGGCCCAGATGCACTTTAGGATAACTGGGCCACATTTGTGGCATCATATGCAGGCCACTTTAGAATCACAGCCACATTAGCCGGTGTTTACTATGCCATATCTTTGCCAAACCCAGATATGCTTTAGGATAACTGGGCCATATTTGTGGCATCATATGCGGGCCACTTTAGACTCACAGCCACATTCGCCAGTGCTTACCATGCCATATATTGGCTAAAACTGGCCCAGATATGTTTGAGGATAACTGGGCCACATTTGTGGCATCATATGTGGGCCACTTTAGGCTCACAGCTACATTAGCCAATGCTCACTGTGCCATATCTTTGCCAAAACTGGCCCAGATACGTTTTAATGTACCTGGGCCACATTTGCTGAAACATATGTGAACCACATTTTGTTCACACCCTGATTTGCCTTTGTCGATAATGCCACATTTTTGCCAAAGGTGGCCCACATTTGGTTGGCACTATTTGGGCCATAATCACT
>NW_015506528.1:105112-111511 GCF_001515645.1 Sinocyclocheilus grahami
TACACACTGATTAGCCAATGCTGACTGTATATTTGCCAAAAGTGGCCCAAATTGTTATTAATTATTTGGGAAATATTTGTAATTTTATATGCGGGCCACATTTGTGGCATTATAGAAGGGCCACTTTCGGCTCACAGCCACATTAGCCAGTGCTCACTGTGCCATGTCTTTGCCAAAACTGGCCCAGATGCACTTTAGGATAACTGGGCCACATTTGTGGCATCATATGCAGGCCACTTTAGAATCACAGCCACATTAGCCAGTGTTTACTATGCCATATCTTTGCCAAAACTGGCCCAGATACGCTTTAGGATAACTGGGCCACATTTGTGGCATCATATGTGGGCCACTTTAGACTCACAGCCACATTAGCCAGTTCTTACTGTGCCGTATCTTTGCCAAAACTGGCCCAGATATGTTTGAGGATAACTGGGCCACATTTGTGGCATCATATGTGGGCCACTTTAGGCTCACAGCTACATTAGCCAATGCTCACTGTGCCATATCTTTGCCAAAACTGGCCCAGATACGTTTTAATGTACCTGGGCCACATTTGCTGAAACATATGTGAACCACATTTTGTTCACACCCTGATTTGCCTTTGTCGATAATGCCACATTTTTGCCAAAGGTGGCCCACATTTGGTTGGCACTATTTGGGCCATAATCACTGTTTACCACATGGGCCACTTTAGGGTCACATTCAGATTACACATTGCCGTCAACACCGCAACTTTACCTACAGAGGCCCACATGTGATTTGATACATTTTGGTAAATTTTGCTGTTTTACATATGGGCCACTTCAGGCTTACATCCATTTTGTCCGGGCCATAAGATGGCCAGCAGTGCCATATCATTGCCTTAAGTGGCCCACATCCGCATGCTATCTGGGTTGTCAGCAGCTAAATCCATTATCCTTGCTTGCCTCACCATTGCTCCTGTTATTGAATGGGTTTCTAGCGTTTCTATTGTCTGACTCAACCAGACAATGGAGGACAGAATTTGTGTCTCTAACCTTTGCCAACAAGACAGACTGTTTGCACTATAAAACATAGTCTCGAGAGTTGTTTGAGGTCAGAAGATGTTCAGTATACTGTACAGCAGTGGTGCCCAACCCTGTTCCTGGAGATCTACTGACCTGTAGAGTTCAGTTCCAACCCTTGCTTCAGCACATCTGCCTGTATTCATAATCAAGTGCTCCTGAAGATCTTAATCAGCTGGTTAAGCCGTGCTTGATCAGGGTTGGAGCTGAACTTTGCATGAAGGTAGATCTACAGGAACAGGGTTGGGCACCATTGCTGTACAGTATTGTAAAGTATTGTATAGTGTTTTGTTATAGAACAACACTTTTTTTATATAAAGTGCCTTGACCATTTAAATTTGAATAAAGATCAGTTGAAAGTTGTTTTTTTTTACCACCATTATTTAGATGGCATAACTTTAAGCACATTAATTACTGAGTATTAAAAAAATCGCTACTGCAGTAGACAAGACAGGCTATAGTGGTGCAGACCCAGCTGAAATCTAAACCTGTCGTATTCTGCTGAAGTTGAACTCTAAGGAAATTAAGTGAACCCCTGGCCATATTTATGCTCTATTATGCAGTGTAAGCTGTGTTTGCCTAGGGAGACCAAACTAGCAGCTTATAAAATCTTGACATCAACCCTTCACAAGCATGTAGAGAGGTAAGGTAAATACTTGCATCATTGCATTGGTGGTTAAAATTAAGCTTTGACAGTTTAGCAAGAGGTTTTGCACAAATTAGCCAAAAAGACAGTGGTGCAGGGTGTGTGCGATATATATCGTCTGCGATAATATCATAATTGTTGTTTTAACGATGTGCGATTTGACATTATCAGTATTTTGCCAAAAACCAAACAAAACACTCCTGCAGAGTACCGTGAAGTCTAGTAGATTAGACTAGTGCATGCATTCAATAAACAAGAAGTTAATTAAGAGACTTGCATTTTAGACACCATATTGTCTGTTTTTGCTCTATTTCGACAACAAAAATAATTCCAAATTACAGCCACCACAGCACAGTTTTGCGTCTCTGGGCAATGACGGTGTTTTGTTCCTGAATTAATCAACCGTTTGCATGATTCGGTTAAATCGCAATGACGTCACTTATTAACAGTGACTTGCTGACACCTACTGGTGGTTTTAATTTCATATTTAAAGTATCTTTTGATTTATTTATATTTTTTCATAAATTCAAACGAGTATTCAACATTTTATGTCTTATATGTCAAAACATTATTTCGGCATTTGTAACTGCAGGTTAAACGCATTCATGTCCTGCATTAAACAGTGTGTAAATACATCTAAATGCCACTTCCGATGAAGCTTTTCGAAGCTTTGAAAAGATGAATTTTGTTGATACTAATTAAATTTGCCTGGTAACAGCCCAAATGTCTTATTATTCTAAATAACCGATGATTTCTTTAATTAAAAACAACTAGTTTGAGATGTATAGGCCTATCCCAGGGGTGTCAAACTCGGTTCCTGGAGGGCCGCAGCCCTGCAGAGTTTAGGTCCAACACTGCTCCAACACACATACCATGTAGTTTTCAAATATACCTAAATGATTAGATTAGCTGGATCAGATGTTTAATTAGGGTTATATCTAAACTCCGCAGGGCTGTGGCCCTCCAGGAACTGAGTTTGACACCCTTGGCCTATCCCATTTTTGCGTCCCTCCCACTGTTAAAATGTAAGTAATTTTAAGTAGAGTAAATGTTAAATGAGTTACCTTTTACTTTTACTTGAGTCGATTCTTAGACTGGTACTTTTACTTGTATTTAAGTCAAATTTCATTAATGTAATGGTACTTACACAGCGGCCTAGCGTGAGGGGAAGCCCCGGCTTAGCATGCGCTGAGGCCGGGATAGAGTGAGCTGAGGCCGGGCTAGCGGGAGCTGAGGCGGCGGGGTCGAGAACGGCGTGACCGGGCTGGACTCCGCTTCGTCCACGGTGAAAGTTGATGTATTCCCTCAGCGACCAGCACAGATAAGCTCTAGGCATGACGAAGTGGATATCCTCCTCTTTTGGAAGACCAAACAAAGTAGTTTCGCTTTCACAACGAAGCACACAGCGCCTTCACGACATGGCTGCAGCGGCAACAATACTACAGTGAGACTAAAAGTTACGCCTTCTTTCTTTGTGTGGACATTTGGGCGGCGTTATGCAAATCTTCCCACATAGTGAGGTAGACATGTGGGGGCGTGTTAGAACGAGCCGTTTTAGGTGAATGTGGCTGACTCTGAACTTTTATAAAGAATATCTCTTTGGATTTGAAACTTTAGTCTTTGCAACTTTGGAGGAAAGTCTTTGCAACTTTGGAGCAGGTGGAGGAAAGGCTAGAGAGGTGGAGGTTTGCCCTGGAGAGAAGAGGAATGAAGGTTAGTCGCAGCAAGACAGAATACATGTGTGTGAATGAAAAGAAGAGTCTTTGCAACTTTACAGATCTTCTTTATGCACCAAGACCTTGTAACACTCCAAAGAGAAAGGAAAAATTGAAATCGCATCATATGACCCCTTTAACTACAGATAGGAAGGGGGTATTACAGAAACCTCCTAACTTGACAAAAAATCTTAAAAACTGTCTTAACTTTAGGACAACCCCACAGCTGTCCTAACTTCAAAATGATTTGAAAGCTAACGGAAAAACCGCTTACAGTTGCGCTGTCCAACAATGGTATTACATTTATTAATAAATGAAAATGAAGAACGGAGATGTTTAACGGAAGAAAAACTCTGTAGGACCCTGAAGATGTGTTACATTTTAATGACAAAACACTTATAAGTAATTACAGACTGCCGCGCAACATGATATTACAGTTAGCACAGGAACTACAACCAGCATTACAGAGACCAACAAAGCGTCACTGAGCATTACCGGTTATAGTGCAAGTGACTAATAGTGATGTCCGGTTCGTGAATGAATCGTTCGATTTAACCGGTTCTTCTTAGTGGACCAGTTGAACCAGTTCACCAGATCAGACTGAATCGTTTGAAACGGTTCTCCAGTAAGCATTAATCCACAAATTACTTAAGTTATTCACTTTTTTTACGCGGCTGACACTCCCTCCGAGTCGAATTACCCCGGAGTAATTAATTTACTCAAACAGGACACTGACTGAACTGCAATGAAGAGAGAACTGAAGATGAACACGAGCAGAGCAGCGTGTGTGCAGCGAGCCGGATAACGAACATACACGCCCAC
The DNA here is from genome assembly GCF_001515645.1 of Sinocyclocheilus grahami. Classification (NCBI taxonomy): domain Eukaryota; kingdom Metazoa; phylum Chordata; class Actinopteri; order Cypriniformes; family Cyprinidae; genus Sinocyclocheilus; species Sinocyclocheilus grahami. The sequence continues at coordinate 109,339 of NW_015506528.1, forward strand.
TGCTGGAGCAGTTCTCGTTCTCGAGTCAAGAACTGGTTGCATCAGTTTTTGGATCACCCGAGAACCGTTTCTTTCGGACACGTCCGATTTGAGAACAGATGAGCTGATTCTCGTTCTCGTGTCAAGAACTGGTCGCATCAGTTTTCGGATCACCAGTACACTGAACCGAGAACCGTTTCTTTCGGACATGTCCGATTTGAGAAACGATGAGCTGATGATACTGCGCATGCGTGTAATTTTTCAAGAGGACGAAAAACATGTTAGCCAAGTATTTTGTTAAACATCAGGAAGTGTGATAATATAAATATATTTTATTTTACTTTTTTTTAAAAGATGAATGTATCTAATCTGTGTACTTTGTTCAGTTGAAGAATCTGTTAGGTTATAGGCCAAATGGGGTTGTCAGGGAAGTTGGACCATAATTAAGACTATGTTTAATAGGAATAAGGGATGATTTATGAAATACCTGTACTGTAATTATAGTTAACGATGACACATTCACAAATTGAGTTTGTAATAAATAGAACATGAACACGAGTAGAGCAGCTGATGATATACTGAACGTGTGTGCAGCGTGCCGGTTAGAGCGGTTCTCATTCTCGAGTCAAGAACCGGTTGCATCGGTTTTTGGATCACCAGTACACTGAACCGAGAACCGTTTCTTTTGGACACGTCAGATTTGAGAACTGATGAGCTGATGATATTGCACATGCGTGATTCAGCGTGAAGCTACCGAACAAATTGCCTTCTAGACTGACACAGCACGTCTGAACCGAACTGGTTCTTTTGGACAACTGATTCTGTGCTAATGTTATAAGCGCGGGTAAACCGAAGACTTGAATGAAGGGCAATCTGGCGAAACGTACGTTTATTTAATAACATATTTATATTTAATAATAATATATATTATGTATAGTAAGTGGATTATGGTTTCTGCGCTGATGACAACTCATTTATTTACTTTATATCTTCAAGACTTAAATCCTCGCATGCACATCACTGCCTGTTACTGTATTTGGGTGCTTAGTTGCAAAACTTAATTGTAAACTTTTCAGATCATGATTATGATGTTTTAACTGACTGAAGTTATGATTACTGACTTTATATATTTGAATGTGTATTTTCATCCCAGCCTGGGACGATAGACTTGATATCATTACGTCATCGCGAATGACGTCATTACGTTAGGGCGTAAAAGAACCGATGAACCATTTTTTTGAACCGGTTCATTGAAACGAACTGTCCGAAAGAACCGGTTTGCGGAAAAGAACCAGACTTCCCATCACTAGTGACTAATGCCTTACACACCGTGTCTACACCGGACGCGAGTAGCGCGACATGACAAAATACTATAGAACTCATTATAATCAGTGATGCTGTCTACACTGGCTGCGGCGCAACACGACAAATCCCGACAGTAAACTGCTGCTGCATTCTATTTATGACGTGCTGACACAAATTTCAAATTATTTTGAACGGTCACTTTGTTGTGTCCAGTGTAGACAGACGTTAGCTGTTGTGGCACGGCGTGACATGACAACTGTCGCGTCTGGTGTAGACACGGTGTTACAGTTTTTTGCAAAACGTGATTTTCAAAGTGAAGTACACTCTTAAAAATAAAAGTGCTTCAAAAGGTTCTTCAAGTGATGCCATAGAAGAACCATTTTTGGTTCCACAAAGAACCATTCAGTCAAAGGTTCTTTAAAGAACCATCTCTTTCTTGCGTTTTTGTAATCTGAAGAACCTTATTTCACCACAAAGAACCTTTTGGGAAACAGAAAGGTTCTACAGATGTTAAAGGTTCTTTATGGAACCATTTAGACAAAAAGGTTATTCTATGGCATCGTGAAGCACCTTTATTTTTAAGAGTGTAGCTTCTATTATTTTGTTTACTTCATCAGCAGCTAGCGCAGTGTTGGTTGCTTGGTAACAGACCTGAGAGTGGATTGTCGAGCTTGATAATGCAAAGTAAGATTTCCTAACTAGAGATAAGATACGATTTTGTAAGATAGGATAAGAATCCCAAATCAAGTTAAGATTTGCTTCTGTAATACGAATTTCTGAAAAATCCTAATCTAACATATCACATCTTAAATTAAGACCTAAGATAAGAAATTTTCTGTAATACCTGGCATACCTGTCAACATTTGGGTCCCAAAATATGGGAGACTGG
>NW_015506528.1:111620-112269 GCF_001515645.1 Sinocyclocheilus grahami
GTGCTTGGGGTTGGGGCGGGGCAAAAGTATCAATTATTATATCATATTATTATATTAATTTAAACAATTATTATCAAACAATTATTTAAACTGCGTGTTTTCTGCGTAAAAATAAGGGTCGTTTTTTGGCTTTGGACTAAAACAAAAAGCAGAAGGGCTTATTGAAAAATTAAAAATAATTCTCTCTTCATTCTTTCGCTTTTCGCCAGGAATATAGCCATTTCCCCATTAACCGCAGTAAACAAAGCAGCGCAACACCTGATTTTGCAACTTGCAGCGCTCATATTTAATCAATGAATCCATAGCCTTTTGAAGTGTAAGCTATATCTCAATTTGCATGCATATTTGTTTTTTCCACCGGAGCACCACCTGAGTCTTCTCCTCCCATCCCATTTCTACCAGTGATCCTTTCCTTCCCGAGGTAGTCATCACTGTTGTAGGTTGCCAAGTTGAGGGGACAAATGGGTTGAAATTTGTATGTGTGGATTTTGTGAGAAGGATGCGTTTCATACAAGATCTGGCAACTGGACAACCTTGGAATTTGTTGACGTGATTATTCATACAATGACGTTTGGGCTATACAAATTACGGGAGTTTTACCGTAGGCGAATGTAGCAAACATATAAAATACACCCAGTGGGATTTTTTT
>NW_015506528.1:113699-114499 GCF_001515645.1 Sinocyclocheilus grahami
ATACATAATAAATATACACAGTACACACACATATATTATGTAATCGTTGCCCAGCACTAGTAAAAATCAAACAAAAAGATTTTTTTTGTAAAGAACCGGAATCACTTCATGGCATAGAATCTGAACCAGAATCAGGACCGTTTCTTGCGATTCCTCTCCCTCAGTTAGATTAGGTTTCACTACAAATTGAATTTTCAGCATTATTATTCCAGTCTTCAATGTCACATGATCCTTCAGAAATAATTCTAATGCTGATTCGGTGCCCAAGAAACATTTCTTATCCTTATCAATGCTCCATTGTAACACATTGTCACTTGCAAAACACTTTCTGAAAGATCATGTGACACTAAACATGAGTAATGCAGCAGAAAATTCTGCTTTGCATCACATGTATAAATGACACTATACAGAATTCAATCAGAAAACAGATATTATAAACTGTAATAATATTTTATAGAAAAAATAATTTCATGATAAAAAAAATTATTCCAAACTTATGACAGGTAGTGAACATGAATGACAGAATTGTTGAATAAACAAACAAACACAGAAGAATTACATGTAACTATGTATAACCACAAGTTTAGTAGGTTAAAGTCCAATTACACCATGGAAAAGACTTTCACTTACTTTGTGTCAAATTCAATGAGGTTTGTGTCAATGGGGGCATCATTTTCTGGAGCTAAAACAAGAAGGTTGCAGAGAGAATATTGATTGGCACTCTGTAGGTAATTAGGTAATGGGTATAATATATATATATATATATATATATATATATATACTGTATATATATATATATA
>NW_015506528.1:116544-166972 GCF_001515645.1 Sinocyclocheilus grahami
GTGCTTGGGGTTGGGGCGGGGCAAAAGTATCAATTATTATATCATATTATTATATTAATTTAAACAATTATTATCAAACAATTATTTAAACTGCGTGTTTTCTGCGTAAAAATAAGGGTCGTTTTTTGGCTTTGGACTAAAACAAAAAGCAGAAGGGCTTATTGAAAAATTAAAAATAATTCTCTCTTCATTCTTTCGCTTTTCGCCAGGAATATAGCCATTTCCCCATTAACCGCAGTAAACAAAGCAGCGCAACACCTGATTTTGCAACTTGCAGCGCTCATATTTAATCAATGAATCCATAGCCTTTTGAAGTGTAAGCTATATCTCAATTTGCATGCATATTTGTTTTTTCCACCGGAGCACCACCTGAGTCTTCTCCTCCCATCCCATTTCTACCAGTGATCCTTTCCTTCCCGAGGTAGTCATCACTGTTGTAGGTTGCCAAGTTGAGGGGACAAATGGGTTGAAATTTGTATGTGTGGATTTTGTGAGAAGGATGCGTTTCATACAAGATCTGGCAACTGGACAACCTTGGAATTTGTTGACGTGATTATTCATACAATGACGTTTGGGCTATACAAATTACGGGAGTTTTACCGTAGGCGAATGTAGCAAACATATAAAATACACCCAGTGGGATTTTTTTATAGAAAGATTAAAAATACTGGAAAATATTTAAACGGGATGATAGCGGGATAGAATGGTAAAATACGGGAGAATCCCGGGAAAAACAGGAGGGCTGACAGATATGCCCCAGGGTCACATATAGGCATTGTTTATAATTAAATGATTTCATAGAAACCCACTTTTAGAAATAACTGAAGAAAAAAAATTGTCATACATGGTTGTTGCATTGTGTCATGTAGTCTTTTTATCAGTAGTGAATCCATAACTTTTATTAGGTAAGATAGCTTTTAGATTAAATTTTTTTATCGAAAAAAGAAAAAAAAAACTTGCACTCTGCACGATTGATTCAAAAGCTCTCAGTTGAGACATTAGACATTATAAAGATGATTCAATTTGGCAACTTTTATAATAAAAAATACTGAATCCAGTTCCATTTACAGTAATTAAAACAATATATTCCATACATTAAATATGGTTCAAAACTAAATCACGGCCCTTAAAATCTTCCTCAGTTCTAACCAAAGGAAGAATCTATAAAACAAAGCAACAACAAAGGCATGCTACCACTGACGTTTGATTTAGCTAAGATGAGAAGCCATTGCCTCAACCCTCAAATACCCGAGGCACTCAGTGGCCGGCCTATCAACTAAAACCTCACCTTCTAATCTCTTCGACGACAAGGTCACATTTTCTACACTTAAGTTTTACTGTACACCCTTGCAGGATGGAAGAGACAAATGTGAACAAGAATACAACAACTGCACCACTGTGAGTGTGTTAAAGGGTGTCCCATTTTTCCAGGTTATCTCAAAAGGGTCTCTTGTATCGAAACACAGGAAACTCTTATCTGCAATCTATCTGTCATTCAGTTTGGGCGAATCGGCACCCTCCTCATCTTCGTCTTTGTCATCTTTTGCCCCGGTCAGTCGTTGTCGGGCAAAGTCCTCAAAGATGATGTCATCGTCACTAGGGACAAACAATTAGAGAAACATTCAACAGTTGTTGTGTTTCCCTGAACGCATTTTTGTGTTGTGCATTACAAGCTGTTATTTTTTCTTATAGACAAGAAGTTGACAAAGTACAGACAGATAAGCAGTGAGCAATCATTACTGTTTTTGTCATTTCATATATATTTTTTTTTTCCTCTTCAATTAGCTTTGGTAAAAAATTTGTGCTGGGCAAGGATTAATCGCGATTAATCACATCCAAAATAAAAGTTTTTGTTTATATAATATATGTGTGTATACTGTGTATATGTATTATGTATGTATAAAGTGAAAATATTTACGTGTATATATTTATATTCATAATATTTATTTTATATAAATATATTTATTATATAAACATAACATATTTTTCTTAAATATATACATGCATGTGTGTGTATGTATATACATAATAAATATACACAGTACACACACATATATTATGTAATCGTTGCCCAGCACTAGTAAAAATCAAACAAAAAGATTTTTTTTGTAAAGAACCGGAATCACTTCATGGCATAGAATCTGAACCAGAATCAGGACCGTTTCTTGCGATTCCTCTCCCTCAGTTAGATTAGGTTTCACTACAAATTGAATTTTCAGCATTATTATTCCAGTCTTCAATGTCACATGATCCTTCAGAAATAATTCTAATGCTGATTCGGTGCCCAAGAAACATTTCTTATCCTTATCAATGCTCCATTGTAACACATTGTCACTTGCAAAACACTTTCTGAAAGATCATGTGACACTAAACATGAGTAATGCAGCAGAAAATTCTGCTTTGCATCACATGTATAAATGACACTATACAGAATTCAATCAGAAAACAGATATTATAAACTGTAATAATATTTTATAGAAAAAATAATTTCATGATAAAAAAAATGATTCCAAACTTATGACAGGTAGTGAACATGAATGACAGAATTGTTGAATAAACAAACAAACACAGAAGAATTACATGTAACTATGTATAACCACAAGTTTAGTAGGTTAAAGTCCAATTACACCATGGAAAAGACTTTCACTTACTTTGTGTCAAATTCAATGAGGTTTGTGTCAATGGGGGCATCATTTTCTGGAGCTAAAACAAGAAGGTTGCAGAGAGAATATTGATTGGCACTCTGTAGGTAATTAGGTAATGGGTATAATATATATATATATATATATATATATATATATATATATCACAGTTTAGTTTATTTTGCCATCCTCACTTACATAAATAAACTATAGTGTCCTACACACTAGTAAAAAAAAAAAAAAATCAAATCATATTTGGTCTCTGAATAATTTTTGGTTTGACTGTATATCCTTCTGTTATTTTCACACTTAATTATGCCCATTAAAATGTATTTTACAAGTTTTTGTTACTTTCACAGTTAATTTTTTCTCTCTCTATGGTAGCCTTCATCTTTAATTTAATAGCATTAGAGCTGCTCCATTGCAGCGGCTTAGTAAACTGTAATCACGCGATTTGCTGTAATAATGCAGGGAACCACTCGCTATAAATCTCCTACCTGTGATATTTTCATAAATAGAAGTCGCGTTTTTTTCCCCATCTGAAACGTGCAGCGATTTATTTTCCAAAGCCACTCATATAATGCAGAAACGCTCAAGCAAGCAAAACACGTATTTGTACTGGTGCAGAATGAGAGGGACAAGTACAGTACAGCCTAGCGCATTTCACACCGGCTGTTAGTTTCACTTTCGCCAGAAAGTCGTGTATGCCTAAGGTTGAAAATAAATTATGTTTATAGTGAATGCCCCATGAATGGTTTTATTTTTACGAGTTAGTTTTAATCCAAATGATGCGTGTGCTAAGTGAGTGAACATCAAAGATCACACAACAGAATTGCGCGGGCGCTCTCTCTCTCTCTCCCTACCTACCGTTAAGTAACTTGTGCATTGCTTTAATTCCTTGTTTTTGACACATCCGACCGAACTACAAACTTTCCAGTGATGTCTGTGAGAAAGCAAGGTATGTTCACTCGACAAGCTCGTGCATCTGCGCCGCCGCGTGCTCAATCCACTCAGCATGCTTTGTTTATCAACTTGCGCACATCAGCAATACTGGCGTTAATACTGAATGTTTAACATTATATTCATTGCATACATATACTTCGAAGTAGTCCTTAACTCCTTTCTGCTGTATGTTGTCGGTGTTTCTTTATTTGAATATGGCGCTTATCACATGCTGTGTGGTATCGGCGTTTGGTATCGGGGCATTTTAACGAGTACGAGTACAGGAGACCAGTATCGGCCCGATACCGATACCAGTATGCATCCCTAATATATATATATATATATATATAGTAAAATGTAAAGTGTGTGTATTTACACAGTGCACAACATAAATGAGTACACCCCCTCCGATTAAATATAAAAGATGTATTTTCTTAATGATCACTAATATAATTCATAGAAAGATGGCAAAATTGAAATGTATTAAACATTCTTAATAAAAACAGAGAAATATATGCCATTAATATCTGGAAAATAAGAAACTTAGCCAATTTTTGAAGGATTGCAGAATTGAGTGCAACCTAGATTTAATTCAACCAAGTGTAATATTCTAGAACTTAATATGTCCTCCATAACTTTAAGTACACTGCTCTGACACTTCTTGGCACTGAGTGTACAAGTTCATGACAAATTTTCACATCTGTGCTGTTTAACTCCTGGAGGACGACCTTTTCTTTTAAGAAAACAACTGAATTGTTAATACATTTGAGCAGGTTTTTGGGTCATGCATTCTAAAAAAATCGATTTTTAACCAGTTATAATGATACATTTTTGTGAATGGTCCTTGCCCTTGCTAAACTCACCGCTACAAAGCCAGGGAGTTGTGGATATTCCTAGCATGTTGCTATGCAGTTGCTAGGGTTTTTGTCAAATGTATAGTCCACCATACATAGAGTTCAATTACTGAGAAAAGTGATACCACAACTCTCCTCAACAAGTTGCACAATTTTAGATTTCATGTCTATATCACAAATGCCAACACATTCTCACTTCCAACTCGTCATATTGACACTTGGTCAGAAACCATTTTAATGCACAGGATTAGCGTTTATTTTTTTTAATGTGCAGGGTAAACTTTTGTCGTCAATATGCAGATGCAAAGGGCATGAGAATTTTATCATGATGACATTGTACATTGGCTTATTGGTTGGGGTATGATTTTCAATTTAAACAGCCACAGCAATTTTATTTACCTTGTATTACACTATTTAGACATTTATGAGCACGCAACCCCTAAACCTAAACATTTAGTCAATCTAAAATACAAGATATAACAGGCAGACACAACTACAGTCACAATTATTCCAAGTCTTCCAAGGCTAAATTATTTATTTGTGTGAGGAACAGAGGCAATCATCATCGCCATCATCCGCCATACAGCACAAAATTGCTATCAGAAAAAAACGTTACATCAGCTTTGGTTGTGAAATACCATTGGCTCTTTGTGTGTCTCGTGGCTAATTGCATCATGCTAAAGTTCGGATGTTAACGGAGCGGGATCACTTTCAGTGATTAAAACCTTTTGTTTCATTTTGTTCTTCACAAAAGATTTTGTATGGCTTCAGAAGACTTAGGACCAGATTTAATAACAGCTTGCGCCAGCGCAAACTGTCTTTTAACGTTAAAATAGTACTGTCAGGATTTATTAAAGACACGCAGTGATGAATTAGCGCTGAAAAGGCGTGGACACAGTTATGTTTGTATCCGATAACGATATCTCCCAATTGTAAGTCGCTTTGGATAAAAGCGTCTGCTAAATGGCTAAATGTAAATGTAATGTTTGTGCCTGACCTTATTGAATATGCATTAGTAGGAGTTTCCCTTTCAGACGCAAAATTTATGGGAGGAGAGTATTCAAATTAATCACGCAACGCGATATACTAACATTTGTGCTCGTCAAATTACTGCTATTTGTGCCATTATTTAACGCCCAAAAAAGCATGTCTTAAAGCAGGCAGTAATTTGCGCTGCTCTTGATAAATAGATTGCAGATTTTTGGTCAGTCTTGATCTGATGCATAAGGCAAACAACTGAAAGCAATGGAGCGTACATTAAAAAGTGATGCCAAGGGGTCCTGACCAGGCATCAGTATGTGAAAAGTTGGGAGGGAGAAAGTGTTGCAAATGCGTATGTGCTATCAGGAGTAGGATGGTTGTTTAAAGGGTTCATATGATGCAATTTAAATTTTTCCTTTCTCTTTGGAGTGTTACAAGCTCTTGGTGCATAAAGAAGATCTGTAAAGTTGCAAAGACTAAAGTCTCAAATCCATAGAGATATTCTTTATAAAAGTTTAGAGACAACCACACCTACCTAAAACGGCTCGTTCTAACACGCCCCCACATGTCTACGTCACTATGTGGGAAGATTTGCATAACGCCGCCCAAATGTTTATGTAAAGAAAGAAGGCGTAACTTTTATTCTCACTGTAGTATTGTTGCTGCTGCCATGTCGTGAAGGCGCTGTGTGCTTCGTTGTGAAAGCGAAACTACTTTGTTTGGTCGCTGAGGAAATACATCAACTTCACGCTGTCGATCGCCGGATCAGCTTTCACCGTGAACAAAGCGGAGTCCAGCCCGCTTTGGATCATCACATGTGGTTGCTGCAAGCCCACCGACCTCCGCTCACTCAAGCCGGCCTCCACATACTCTAGGTCGCAGCTCACTCTAGGCCTCCGGCCTCCGCTCACTCAAGGCATGTGTGACGCTGTTTCGTTGTGAAAGCGAAACTACTTTGTTTGGCCTTTCAAAAGAGGACACGACTAGAAATCAGTGGTTAAGTTGTATTTACAAACGATATCTTTGTGATCACTTTAAAAATATTTTTTTTCCAGCTGATGAACGATAAAACACTGACAGCCAATCAGAATCCATCCTGCTGTAACGAGCTCAAGAATTTAAAGCGGCAGGCGCATATGCGCTTAGAATAAACAGACGATATTGTTCGCTGGTGTGGATGCTAATATCGTTATCTTTATAGTTATCTTTATAGTTATCGTTCTTGGTGTGAACGGGGCTTAAGACTTTATCCAGGGTCACACCCCTAGAGTCTACGAGCGTGATATAGCTCATAATTGTTCAAGTGTATGATATAGCTTTCATTCTTCAGGTCACACACCCTTGAGGTATTCGGCCAATCACAACGCACTGGATAGCAGGCCAATCACAGCACACCTCGCTTTTCAGAACGATGAGCTTTGTAAAAATTGACGCGTTTCAGAAAGGCGGGGCATAGAGGAGAAACAATAATGTACAGTATGTGGAAAATAATGTGTTTTTTTAACCTTAAACCGCATAAACACATTTCATTACACCAAATACACAAAATAATGTTCTTTTTAGCAGCATCATATGACCCCTTTAATCTTATTGTAAAGTTTATTCCAGCATCACTACCACACAGAATGACCAAAATGCACACTTACCCTCCACGAGACACCACAAGCTTCACTTTCACCTTATAAGAAACAATGATGCCCAGAATTTCCTTATTGGCTCCCTCTCTTAACCTTTTGAGAAAAAAATGCCATGGAAAGGTGAATTACAAGAAGCACAATCCACTTTCAAATGAGAGACTGTACTTACAATGTACTTGAGGCTAAATTTGTGTCTTCATGTTTGAGTTTGCCATCCAGAGCCAAGCCGCGTTTCTCTCGGTTATTCACAAGGAAAGGCGTGAGAGTGTATACTTTACAAAATGTAGCACTGGGGGCCACAATATCACTAGAACACGACACAAAGCAGAGAGCAATTATTCAGATGTCAGCTTGTGTTCTCATACGGTAGCTGAGTGTCCAGTTTGCAGAGGACTTACTCTGATTCCTCTGTCGCCACTGGACACTTGTACTGGGCAGTGTTGAAGAGGCAGATATCAGCATATTGACGCACTACAATAATACAAATAGGTGTTATTGTTTCTTAACTATACACTAGTGTCAATACAAAGTCTGTCCACTGTGAATAACTGAATAACCTGAAATCTTGATTTTTTTTACTGTCTTGTTTGTGTTGTTTGTGACATGGACGTTGACACTGATTGGTTCACCATGATAGTAAATCTGAAAGACATCAAGCACAAAGAAAGTCATGCAAACAAAAAGAGTAAATGGCAGCATAGGAAACAAAATATCTGTACTATGTACAGTATGTGTTTGTAAAAAAAAAAGAAAGTATGGACTGATATTGTAATTATATTATATCTACATTTGGCCTAAATATTTAAGATGCATGTATTTGAATACAAAATGTCCATCCATTTGAATTATACCATTTTAAAATAACTGTATATTTGTCAGTCACACATAAAAGAAACAGGCAAGACTCCTGTTATTGTACTAATAAACCAAATGTGTTGAATACACAACAACCAGGTTTATACATTTCTCATCAATAAATCCCATTTCTTTCAATCTAATAAATTTTTTGGTTTCACAGCTAGCATGAACTCTGTTCATTCATATTGAAAAAAAAAATAGTTTTTACAATGGACAGATTTATGCTGATTCTAACTGATTCTGAAAATATGATTATTTCAATAAAATAAATAATTTTTTATACTTTATGAACATAGTTTTATATTTATATATATAATATATTTTAGTGCTGTCAAACGATTAATCACGATTAATTGCATCCAAAATAAAAGTTTTTGTTTACATAATATATGTATGTGTACTGTTTATTTATTATGTATATATAAATACACACACATACAGTATATATTTTGAAAATATTTACATGTACTGTATATACATTTATATATTTTTATTCTTATACTTTATATTATATATAAATATATTTAATATATAAACATAACATATTTTTCTTAAATATATACATGCATGTGTTTGTATTTATATATACTGTACATAATAAACATACACAGTACACACTGTTTCATATATTATGTAAACAAAAACTTTAATTTGAATGTGATTAATAGCGATTAATCGTTTGACAGCACTAATATATATATATATATATATACACACACACACATGTATATCATTTTTTTTATTTTTGAGTGATTCTGTTTCTATTCTGTTCAGTTAGTGTTCCCAGGTATATCTATAACTTATGCAACAATGAGCAGGCATTACATTTAATAACATGCCAAAAGTCATTAAGGACATACTGAAATCCCAGGTCTAAAACTATAAATAAATCTAATTAATTTTCAGATTCAAGATTTCTGTGAATGCATTGCAGATTGTAGCATTATACATCCATGCCAAATTTTTATTATCTTTTGTTTAAAGCTTCAATAATGTCTGCATGAGTTTTCATAAGGTTAACAGAACTTTTTTTTTTAAGAAAAGTAAATTAAAAAAATAAATTATTATTATTATTATTATTATTAAATACTATTACTTCTACAAGTAATATTGTGCCTGCAGGATTTCAGTTGTAATAACCTGGTTCCATCACTAGATGTACCCATTGTCATTGGAATAACTTGGGTTACTAATAAACAGAACTCCATCTATGTTGTCTTTTCTCAATAGTCAGATATTGAGTAACCAGACAATCCTACCTCTTTGTCAAGTGAGGCCTCCAGGTGTAAAGGTTTATCTGACATGAGGAACTGCCTTGTGGTTTCAGCCATTGGCTGTGGGCCCGGCTTCTCTGGAGCATACTGCACTTTTCTGATGACAAGACGCACTGAATTCCTGTAAAATGGCAGTTAATGGGGCATACATATCATAATGTGTGACATTTATTGACTTTTACAAAATCTATGCTGTGAGTGATTGCCAGGACAGTGTGATGTGTAGCTAACGTGAGTGGTTTTCGAGCATGTTGCTTTGTGTTTGTTGAGGGTCCTTATATAAGGATTTTTTTTTTCAGACATTTTATCTTAACTCTGATCATTTAAGAGTAATAGCACATCATTCCTCAACAGAATACCCTGTTTAAGTATCATTTCTTGGCACAAATTGTGTGAGGCTTGTTGTGATTATTAAAACAGTAACAGTAACAAAACGAATAAGAAATAATCTTGTATTACTGCCTGTTAGACAGACCACTCATTTGAATCTGAAATGAAATTAGCTATCATAATGAGACACTTTCTCAAATGTATTCAATCGAAAATCGTTCTGTCTCGTTTGTCTCCCACATTTTCCAAAAACACATTCCGACAAATGTTTCAAAGAAGAAATCTATGCTGTGAGTGATTGCCAGGACAGTGTGATGTGTAGCTAACGTGAGTGGTTTTCGAGCATGTTGCTTTGTGTTTGTTGAGGGTCCTTATATAAGGATTTTTTTTCCAGACATTTTATCTTAACTCTGATCATTTAAGAGTAATAGCACATCATTCCTCAACAGAATACCCTGTTTAAGTATCATTTCTTGGCACAAATTGTGTGAGGCTTGTTGTGATTATTAAAACAGTAACAGTAACAAAACGAATAAGAAATAATCTTGTATTACTGCCTGTTAGACAGACCACTCATTTGAATCTGAAATGAAATTAGCTATCATAATGAGACACTTTCTCAAATGTATTCAATCGAAAATCGTTCTGTCTCGTTTGTCTCCCACATTTTCCAAAAACACATTCCGACAAATGTTTCAAAGAAAGGTTATGTTTTATGTGTTGCTTTGTGTCAGTTACTCGGTTGGGTGCCATTGTGAAAGGCTGTACCTTTTGTGGATTTTTTCTTCAACGTTTTCTGCACAGAAAGCTTTCACTTCAAAGTCAACCCCGCAGGCCTTTGCAGATAGGAATAAGAAAATGTTACTCTAGAGTATGAAACTGCAAAGCTGAAAAACTGAATTCTGCAAAGCCCTTTTACTTATCTGTCAAAACCAACATCATGAAACATTATTTGAAGGAAAATGTACCTTTCCTGTATCCTCTGGCCCTGGTTGTAACGTGACAGAACAGGGCAAGTTCGGAGGAATCTGTGAGAAAATGTTCGACATTTAATGTTGAGAATGAAATCGTAGCACAAATATGACAAAGGGGCCAAATTTAATCAAAACTGAATCCAATATCAAGAAAATAAGAAGTTTCACCTCAAAGGTGAAAGGGTAAGCATGTTCTCCAAGTTTCTTTATCAATCGCTCTTGTAGACGTGTCAAGCTCTTTTTCTCTTCAGGCACGGGAGGAAATGCCTGGATGTTGGCCGCAAAGAGGTCTTTGCGAAACGTCAAGCCAAGAACGTCCAAGTCCTCCCGTCCATAGCGGAAAGCACACGTCAAGGTCACAAAAACTGAAGAAGAATAAAAGCAAACTTCTCAGTAACTGTATGGTTAATGGCTTTACAGTCAACTTTGTACTTCTTGTTCCTAATGAAAGATAACCATTAACAAATGGGGAAATTATTGACATGCAGTAAGTGTACAGAGCTATATAATTAATGTAGAAAGCACAGTTCGGATATTAGACTCGGAGACAGATGTAACGAGTGAGGTTTGAGTTCAGATGTACTGAGATCTCTGATTTATGATTGCTGGTATCTTTCAAATCTAAGCACAGTTTGTAATGAATAGATCTCTTCTGAAATTTTAGAGGGGGCATGTGAAAATGAGGAGAAAACTCTGTGAGTTTGGATATTGCTATACTGTGACACTTTCAAAAAATTAAAATCTCACCTTTTCTCTCTTTTAAGTACTCTGGATCAATTAAAACCACACCATCTGCAAGAGCAAAAAATGCATTATAGCTAAAAATGTCAAATTTATACATGCTTAGCTGTGATTGTTATATTATTACTTTAATTTTTAATCCAAAATATTAAACTCTATTTAAAAAATGAAGTGCTAAAATGTTTTCTTTGATGAATAACTTAAGTTTGAATAATGTAAGTTTAATCATTTACATTAGTAAATTAGTCGTTTTAATCAATTGTATTTGCAAGCAGCTTCATTGTGTAATTACAACGTACACATACATATTTATGACGTTAATTACAATGTAACATGATCACTACATAAAGGGAAACTATAAGTTAAGATTATGTATCTTATTGCCTACCGACAGGCTCCACAAGATCCACGTGGTCGACGAAATCCCTCTTACCAAGGTATACAGTTAACTAAAAAAAGCATTCATAAAATGACAGTATTAGCACAACACATAAAACAATTCAAAGACAGAACAGGTTGAACTGAGCTAAAATGTGCATTTGTGCCATTGTGCGTGTGCAGTTTTTTATTTATCTTTCATTAACCCCTGCAAAATTAATGCTTCTATGAAGTTATGAGCACTAAATTGTCTTTTTAGTGCATTTTCTATCAAAGCCCATTACAGAGTTGTCCCATTCGAATATATGTTTCTGTAATGGTTGTGTTGTCCCAGATTTGCAGAAGGCCCCTCTTTCATATTCGCCCCACGCCCGCTTCCTGCTCAAGGACTGTTGCGGCGCACCGCGCGTCTCCCTGCTAATGATACATATAGACTCGTGGCTAAATGCTAACCGCAGAACTATTGCGAGCTGGGACCCATTCGCCTGGCTAACCGTGTCGCAAGCATCAAATCAAATTTTGGAACAAGAGGTACTTTGTTGCTCAATAATTGTGGTTATTCAGTCATAACCATTTCATAACAGGCTGTGCTGCACTCACTGACAGTAAACCTCTGCAGGATCAGAATCAAAACAACTGACAGTAACATTGCCGTTAGAAATTAAGGAGGGACAAAATGAATATAATATTACCTTTCCATTCGGACTAGCCTTCTTGAACACCCTGTGGAAACAGAAGAGTATCACAAGATGATGATATATACTACATTTTGCTAAGATGCAGCGATTTAAAGGAGGTATAAGTTGGTGGTGTCCTGAGAAATCACACTTGTCTCTGTGACAAGTGTATAATTGGAACAGTTCATTGTTGGAGCTGAGCTGAATGAGAGAGAGAGAGAGAGAGATGCAGAGCATGTGCGGAGCAGGGGGATGCGAGGAACAGTATTGAGAACTGCTGCTTTAGAACATTGATTTTGAAAATCCATTAGAATCGTTAGAAGACAGAATTGCGATTCATATGAATAGATTTTTACGTGCACCCCTAGTTTTCTCTTCATCTTCTCTAAAGCAGCGCATGGCCTCGCCCCCTTTGCTACCTTTTCCCGAGGGCGGGGTTTATCTGGGTTTGTGATGTCACGAACCTGGGAAGTAACTCGTTGTAGTCCCTACCAGCCGTTTTTGTAGGTATTAAACCGCTAGAATTTTAAAAGACGATATCTCTGTTTGCATTGAACTTTCAGCTTCGTAACTTTGCAGATACTGTTTATGCTCAAACAGCAACATTACACACTAACTAATGTTAAAAAAGTGAAATCGCAATCAACCACCCCTTTAAAACAAGCAATCTGGATGCTCTTTACTTTAAGGGCACTCATTTCTGTTTTCTATGTGTGGTTTATTTAAATATCAAACAGAAATTTTGAGCAAATCAGCCAACCTTGCCACTGTTATGTTGACTGGTTTTCTCCCAATGTTTTTTTTCTCTCTCTCTCAATTATCTAACATTACAGGGAGTTTTTCGTTCCTTGCCACAGTTACCTGTGTCTTGCCCATTAGTGAACTAAAGATTTTATAAACCATGTACAATGTGTTATGTCATGCCATGACTTTCAATTGACTGGGGTGGGTGATATGATCTCAATTTTAACCTTGTGTGCATCATTTAACCATGACAATGAGACACATCACTAAATAGTAGGCTTGTTACTAAACCAAACTGTTATTAATTTGAATTACAGGTTTCATAATCCTCAATGCCAAATAAATTAATAACGCCAACAACTACTATAAGTATATCCAACTTTACCCATATACATACTGTACCTTACTATATTATCTCACAGCTCTGTATATAAAGTTGGATATATAAGTACAGTATATATACATACTTTACCCACATAGATGCAGTATACTCAAAGCATAATATAGCAAAACTGCTTAATTGCTTATATTCATGTTCATAAACAGCTACAAATAGGCCACATTATCTGCAATAAGAAATCAATAGCAGTTTGTCTGTTTGTTTTCTTAGACTTTTTTTTACATCCTAATATGTTATATTTTCTCTATATCTGTAGAAAGATTGGCTGCCTCAGTGGCACTGAAATAATAACACATCTCTTAGCTTCCTTTCACAGCCAGCACCCTACAGCAAAACAACAATAAATTAAGTCGTAAATCAGCCTTGCTGCCGATGTGATGGCCTAAATTTTTAAAGGCACACTGGGGTGTTTTATCTCGTTGTATATGGCCTAATAAAAAAAAATGGGTTTGTTAGTGGGCTAAACAAAACAAAATTTGATTTTTTTTTTCTTTATGGACAAAGACTAATTGTGCCACTCTTTGTAAACAACAACAAAAGAAATACATTTTCATTCCTTAACGTTTTTAAAATGGATAAAAAATGGACTAACCTAAGGTTAGACATAGGCTATGTTCAGAATGAACGGTTACATTAGCATACTGCATACTGCACAGTACACTGCAATACTTCCTGCACATGCATCTTTTTTTTTAACTGATAAACATATTTTAAACAATAGTATGCTACAATGCTAACTCATCTCTGAGAGATGTAAATAAAATCTCAAAAATAAAAAGTTAATTTGCATTTTCATTATTTGCATTATTAATCTTGAAAGGACAACACTTGCATGAAGCAAGCAAGTTTGAGCTTCCATTTACCATATTTTATATGCTCTATGTATGTGCATTGATAAATGTTGGAAGTGTAAAGTAAATCTGTTATATCATATAAAGTGTTTGTGTTTCTTAAAACTCTCAATTCAGATTACTTTTAATGTGCCTTTATGAACTTTTTGAAGCATCAAAGTTTTGAAGGAATGAATTTTCATTGGAGGGACAGAAACGTTTCATTAAAAATATCCTCATTTGTGTTCTGAAGATGAAAGAAAGTCTTATGGTTTGGCATGACATGAAGGAATAAATTATGACAGCACGTAAGTTTCTGGGTGATCTGACCCTTTAAATCTTGTCAGTATGATCAAATATAGAAGCATATTAAAAAATATTACTCCCACTTCGTTTGTGAAACTGGAAATGGAACGTCTAATCAAGCACATTGCATTGTGGGATACAGTACTCCGTTTAGCGTGATAGATTGTAAGTAGAAGATAGAAAACTTTCAAAACAGAGTGTTAATATTATTCCAAAAGTTCTTACCAGCCAAAGAACTCTTGCTCAGGCAAGACCTTGCGGTCAGTGCTAAAGTTTGGCAGGTGAAGCACAAAAGCTTCTCAGTGTAACGGAGGCCAGCGGTAGGTGCTGTGTAGGTAAACCTCACTCCTCTGATCTCAAGAGACGCACTAGCGACTGACGCTAGTGTCTGCAGTCTTTAGCCTCCTTGATAGTGTGTCCGCCTCCCATGCCGGAGACCCACTCGGAACAAGAACGAGGTGGGGCGGTGAGGACCCGGGAGAGAGGGGGGACATTGGTGCCGTGACCCGGATGGGAGTGAGATTTAGGGCGGTGAGTGTAACAGAGGCCAGCGGTAGGTGCTGTGCAGGTAAACCTCACTCCCCTGATCTCAAGAGACGCACTAGCGACTGACGCTAGTGGCTGCAGTCTTTAGCCTCCTTGATAGTGTGTCCGCCTCCCATGCCGGAGACCCACTCGGAACAAGAACGAGGTGTGGCGGTGAGGACCCGGGAGAGAGGGGTGACATTGGTGCCGTGACCCGGATGGGAGTGAGATTTAGGGCGGTGAGTGTAACAGAGGCCAGCGGTAGGTGCTGTGCAGGTAAACCTCACTCCCCTGATCTCAAGAGACGCACTAGCGACTGACGCTAGTGGCTGCAGTCTTTAGCCTTCTTGTTAGTGCGTCCGCCTCTCATGCCGGAGCTGGGAGAGAGGGGTTACATCAGCATTACACTTCTCAGTCTTTTCACTGCCATATCTAGTGATGGCCTACAGGCATGTTTGTTCTAGTTAAAGGGCTTCAATTAAATTACCCAGCTTTCCTCTCTGTTAAGTCCTAATGCTGCTGTAAATTAGCCGTGGTGTCTCCACAAATCCCGCTGGGCACCAGCATATCCTCTCAACTTTACATCCTTATTAGGAGGAGCGTCCTCATTAATGGACATTACGCTTTCAGAGGAAGCATTTTGGTACGATAAAAAGTGTGTAATGATGGAGATCTTGGCAGTTAGCAAAAAGCTGCTTACTATTAAAGCAGTGAGTGTGAATCATTAGCGTCTTCAAAAACACAAGTTTGTGGGATTTTTATGGCTTGAGCATTAGAAGACAACATTTGAAGTGGTTGTAATGGCACTGATGTGCAACCTATTTTGCACAAAACAAAGAGTTGTTATAAACCACAATATTAGCTTCATAATATTAACCCCAAAGGGGCCTTAAGATTACTTAAAATGGCTTCATATAAAATAAAATAAGCAAAGCTAAAACAAATCAAGACAGTTCATATTTAAAATTAACCCCTGTCTTGGAAAACCTGGTCATGCCTTTAATAATGAACAAAATCTTAAAATGCCATGGATATTTTAACAAAGATTAGGCCTATATATGATATTTCTAGTTATGCCAATCTATATATTTTTATAGTGGGGACCACTAATGTCACGAATTCGGTTCATGGACTTCCGTTTATTCACCACCAGATGTCACACTTTCCATTACATTGACTCTCGCACTACACAAACTGTTGCATAGCACCCCGGACTACATTTCCCATCATTCTTTGCACAATTTGCACACTGCCCTGATTGCACTCATTGCACACAGCTGTTTCAGAGCAGAGTGGTAATATTTCCTTAAGAGCGCAGAGTGCCTTTCTGAAGATTCCGCTCCGCTCGCTCAAAACGCTCAGCGCGGCTCGCTCAACCCAGAATGCCGTTTGGTGATTTGCTTGTTCCAGATCGAGAATAGTAGAGCAGTTATGGAGTTCAGATATTGTTTCAACGAAGTTGCAAGCCTTATACATAAATGTAAAGTAAAAAATCTAAGTTAAGAATGAGCAGGGAGAAAAAACTGAGAGGGAGTGCGGGGAGAGTTAGTAAAGATTCATATTGGAATCTGAAGCGGCACATTGGCAGAAAGCACGAGGATGTGCTATGCAAACATGGTGCTGCAAAAGGTGAGCTAGTTACATACCATAATAAAGGAATAAACAGGTAGGCTAAGGTTATATTTGTATATATTTCGTAATTACTTATTAAAATCATTATTACTTAAAATTAATAAATAGTAATAAATTAATTTAAAAAAGAATAAAACCTGCTGACGTCATAGAAACTAATTGTTAATTCGAATTATATTCGAAGCTCCGTAGTTATTAAATAATCTAAGTTAAACTGTAGACCTAAGCTAACACACAGCTGTATATAGGCCTAAATACAGAACTACAGAGTACAGAAGATATTAGCCTACACCACTTGGATTTTGGAAAACCAGTGTTGGATCCCTCCTGCAAAATCTCCAGCATCCCCCGTGGTTCTTCCAGCGCTGAGCGAGTGTTTTCAGGCACAGCGAATGCTGAAGCCTGACACTTTGTCCAAGCTAATGTTTCTTAAAGTAAATTCTAAAATCCAGTATACATCAAGAGACGTTTTAATAGACCACAGTTCCCCGCAGTTATGGTTTATTTTAACTTGACACTAGAAAGTGTGTTTCTTTCATTGACGTCAGTTCATAAACCAAGCGTTCTTTAAGTGCATTTTATCTTGCTTGTGCTTTTCACAGGCTTTATAATCCATGTGTATTTTGTAAAGATCTACACACATTTCATCTCGTGTGTGTGTGCGTTTGTGTTTTAATGAGCCTGTTTTGAATGTTCTATTGCACAACAACTGCAGCTATTTTCACGGAAATAAAGTTAACGTTCACACCGCTCCGCTTCGCTCACATGCTCTGAGCTGTTTCTAATTACCTCATTCACTATATAACACCCACTCTAACCACCTTTCTCTGCTGAGTATTGTTTAGCCTGTACCCCTTTCTGAGTCTCCGTGTTTTCCTTGTTTTGCCTTGCCTGGCCTGTTTTTGCAGTTTTTGATCTTTGCCTGTTTTCCTGGTTTTCTCCCTCTCGTCTCGCCCCTGTGATTCTGTCTGCCGATCGGTGACCTACGCTAGCCCTAGGACTATTCTTGTGTTTGCCCGCCATATACCTGTTTGCCATTGTTTGCCCCTGCCTGTTTTACCACGTCTCTCTATTAAAAGCTTGCAGATGGATCCACACGTCTCACGTCTCGTCAGCCCCGTTACAGAATACTCAGCCAAATAAGGAGCAGCAGCTTTTCTGAGGAGCATCGGCCAGGTATGGACACCGCAAGGATTTTGTTAGCCCTTAAACAGGGTCCACGATCACTGGAGAACTATATCCGAGAGTATTTAGCCATCGCTCACTATTATGAGTTACCGGACGGTTTATTGATAGAGTTTTTCTGCGATGGCATAAATCAACCTCTGAGGGCTAAGCTTAGACGCGAGGGTCCACGTTCATCACTCGCTCAGTTCATGGATTATGCTTTGTTGACTGTCGGATCTGTATTTACTGTGGGTGTCGCGGAGGAAGGATGTGTGTGACTGAAGTGGTGGCTGTACCAGAGCATGCTCACAAATTGGCGGCAGCAGCGGAGCCTGATCGCAAGATGGCGGCCATACTAGAGCACGCTCACAAGATGGCAGCGACAGCAGAGCACACTCACAAGATGGCAGACACAACCGCATCTAGTCAAGTCACGGTGGATCATCATGAGTCAGGTCAAGTAACAGTTTATTATCATGAGCCTATTCAAAATATACATACATACACAGTTGTGGCCAAATGTTTTGTCAATGACAAAGTTTGTTTGCTGCTTCAGTATTTGTAGATTATTCTTCCACGTTTTTATGGTATACTGAAAAACAATGATAAGCATATCATACATTTTAAAGGCTTTTATTGGCAAAAAATGTAATGAGTCAATATTTACAGTGTTGACCCTTGTTCTTCATAACCTCTGCAATTCGCTCTGGCATGCTGGATATTAGCTTCTGGGCCAAATCCTGACTGATGGCGATCCATTCTTGTCTTATTAGTTCTCGGAGTTGATCACAATTTGTGGGCTTCTGCTTGTCCACTCGTCTTTTGAGGACTGACCACAGGTTCTCTATGGGATTGAGATATGGGGAGTTGCCGGGCCACGGATCCAAAATGTCAATGTAATGATCTTCGGGCCACTTCTTTATCACTCTTGCTTTGTGACATGGTGCTCCATCATGCTGGAAAATGCACGGATCATTACCAAATTGCTCATGGATCGCTGGAAGAAGTTGCTCTTGCAGGACGTTTTGATACCATTCTTTATTCCTGGCAGTGTTTTTGGGCAGAATTATGAGAGAGCCCACTCCCTTGGTTGAAAAGCAACCCCACACATGGATGGTTTCACGATGCTTCACTGTTGGCACAACACAGGACTCATGGTAGCACCAGTCTTCTGCTGTCTAATCCTTGTACTTACAGCAGAATTTCAGTCTGTCCTAGACGTTTTTCTTGGAGAGAAGTGGCTTCTTTGCTGCCCTTCTTGACACCAGGCCGTTGTCCAAAAGTCTTGGCTTCACTGTGTGTGCAGATGCTCTCACATCAACCTGCTGCCATTCCTGAGCAAGCTCTGCACTGGTGGTGACTCGATTCTGTAGCTGACTCCTCAGGAGGAGACAGTCCTGGCGCTTGCTGGACACTCTGGGACGTCCTGAAGACTTCTTCACTGCAATCGAACCTCTCTCCTTGAAGTTCATGATGATCCGGTAAAAGGTTATTTCAGGTGCAATATGCATATGAGTCCATTTTGATGCAAATCGATGATGGCTGCACGTGTTTCTTTGGAGGTAACCACTGCTTACAAGAACACAATGTGAATGAACACCACAACAGCTTAAGCAGTAAACTTTGCAAAACACAAAATTGATGTCACTGCCAAAACTTATTTATATATATACCGTATTGGCCCGAATATAAGACGACCCTGATTATAAGACGACCCCCCTTTTTCCAGATGTATCTTTTGGAAAAAGGCTTTTTAAAAAACAAATCTTGTTTTTTCTCAGTAAAACACATTTTGTCTTCAATTATTTTCATATTGCATATTTTTGTTTTGAAAGTATGGTAAAAACTGGTAAAATGTACCAACAATCACATTAAAAAATATAAACTTTTTTTATATACCATTAAAAAAAAAACAGGTAGCCCATCTGAATTAGAACATTTAGGCTATCCATCTAATAGCAGCCTACCAAAATCTTATTAACAGTAGAAGTTCAATCTTACTGTAGTCTTCAAATCTGGGTATGGCCTTACGTTTTAAAATCATAAAGGGAGTTTGGTTAACGTGATAGTCACGACTCATGCAGCTGTAAGGTTTTCTTTTTATTTATTTTTTTCTTTTCTTTACAACACGCATTACATTACGTATTTCATGGCACACTCGTTTTATGCGTATTTGGCGCCACCTATTGTTGTGGGTGTATTATTGACATGTCAAAGTCTAGACCCTGAATATAAGACGACCACGTTTTTTCAGATGTATTTCCAAGAAAGAAACATTGTCTTATATTCGGGTCAATACTGTATATTCAAAATATATACTAGTTGCTTATTAGCATGCCTATTATTAAAATATTGGCTGTTTATTAGTACTTATGAAGCACATTCTGCATGACCATATTTTACATCCTTAACCCTACCCCATACCTAAACTTAACAACTACCTTACTAAATACAAAGTTCTGGCATGAAACTCTAGATGGCGCAGTCCGATAGGTCTAACTCAGTATGACATAACGACGATAGATCTAACTCAGTATAACATAATGACATCATCATCACATGTCACAGCTTGATGATGAGGACGAGCTCTCCTGCATCGGTAGCTAATGCGCTCGCTGCTCAACATTCAAATACTTAGCTAATGTTTGTGGCAGCAGTTTGCAGCACACTCCAGAAACCCTCCTCCTTCCCCAGATCTACCTGTATAGATCTGCTATGGGGTGATCATGTATGCTATGGGGGTTATTCATGTTATATGTGCAGCAGCAGTATTTCTTACATGCTCACAGCAGAATGTTGTGGATGTATTGGCAGTAGCAAGTCTCGGTACTTGCTCTTCCGTAGCAGAAACAGTGTAGCAGATCTATTCTGCCAAGATCAAATACATTAACATTGTCATGTACATTACCATGCAAATCACTCCAAGAGTTGTCATGACAGAACTATTAATAAGCAGCAAATTAGGAGTTTATTGAGGCAAAAATCGTAGTTAATGGTTTGTTAATAGGGTTACACTTTACTTGAAGGGGTGTGCATAAGACTGACATGACACCTTCATAATCATGACATGCCACCTACATAATCATGACATGACACATGTCATGAATATGAAGGGTTTTTATGCATGTTTATGACAACTGTCATTAAGTGTCATTCGCTCAGTTATGTCATTTTTAATGCAAAGATGACATTGTTTGAGATGTCTTTGTTATGGGCTATGGTTAGGGGTAGGGTTAGGTAAAATAATGTCAAATTTGCATTAAAAATGACATAACTGAGCGAATGACAGTTAATGACAGTTGTCATAAACATGCATAAAACCTCCTTCATATTCACGACATGTGTCATGTCATGATTATGAAGGTGTCATGTCAGTCTTATGCACACCCCTTCAAGTAAAGTGTTACCGTTAATAGCGAGAACTGGACCTTAAAATAAAGTGTGATCGAAAAATTTGTAGTCTGTGCAATAAGTATAACTTTGGGTCTGCTATGATAACCATAAGTAATTAGTCTCAATAGAGTACTTAAATATTCGTACTACTACTAATAATATCAATTTCACAATAGGAGACCCTGCAGCAGTGTTAATAGCTAAATTATTGCGAAATCATTGTTCACTATAGTTTGTGATTTTTAGCTTTCTGTGAGTTACTAGTAAAAACTCTACAATTATCAAGTAAAATATAAAGTTTTTTTAACATTAGGCTGGTCACTAGAATGATTGATTGACAGACAGTCTTTTCATATAGAGATACTTTTTTGTTTGTTGGTTTATTTGTTTGAGGGAACTAATGTCCTTTTGGTTTGAAAAATTTGACAAACAAAAATTCAGTCTGTCTGTTGCATTTGCAGATTCATCTTGAAACCTAAGGGTTCCTCTTCAGTCACCAGCTGGGAATGTTAGTCGAGAGCCAAAAAGTCATGCCTTACTACCAAATGTCTTTTGGAAAAGAGCTGATTGGCAGCTAAAGCGCTCCTGCACATGCCATGCGTATGCAAACACCTGGCAAGAGAAGCAACCGTTCAGCTGGCCTCGCTGGAATCTCCAGAGTCAAATTGTCTTCATCTAAATAAATGGCTCACACAGTGGAGCCTCTTATTACAGTCCCTTAGCTCAGGAACTGACAGCACAATAATGACAGACAGTAATTTAGATCATTTACAGCAATTACAGTGAAAAAATATTCAGCCTTTTCGCATCAAGATTTCCTGGGAGAAATAATGAGGAAATGAGCAATAGGAAAAAGCAAAGCTCTTCAGTAACGAAATATTCATGAAGAGGAAAGGGCAGGATGTGAGATAAAACGAGATGTGATTATAACTAGAGATTCTTCATTCTGTTCTGTCCTCTTTCTAAACTAAACTGATCATAATAGTCTGAACATTTACAAAAGGTGTCCATTTTTAATACTCACACCATGAACGCTGGGGAAGTTATGTCAAAAACTCTCTTATTTATCAATAAGGAAAATAATTAAAGGTGACAGCATCAAAATAAAAACAGCAGTATGTAATTTCTGTGCCACCAAATGAAACCGCAAAAACACTTCCGAATACGCCCCCACCCCATCAACCACTGATCGAACAAACAGATACCCTTGCCTCAAATCACACCAGATTTGTAGGACTAAACTGGTCACTTAAAACAAATATATGTATTTTCATAGCAACTCAGAGACAATGTTCACAGTTTCCCAAAACTCAACCTTGGAATGAATGGCTTACTTTAAAGGGATAGTTCACCAAAAGAAATGAAAATTCTGTCATCATTTAGTCACCCTCAAGTTGTTCCAAACCTGTATAAGCTTCTTTCCCCTGTTTTTATGAAACAAAATATTTTGATATTTTGAAGAATGTGGGTAACCAAAAAGTTTCTGGTCCTACTGTGGAAGACAATGGGGACCACCAACTGCTTGGTTACCCACATTCTTAAAAATGTATTTTATGTTCAACAGAAGAAAGAAGCTAGTGTTGCATAGCCAGACCTTCAGACTGATGACATTAAGTTAATCCTGACAAGAACTCATTCTCACAGTTGTAAATACGACTTTCTTCAACCATGAGGGAGTTTAGTATCACAACGGCACTGTTTCCAGGTGGACTGCTAAAAATCGTTATAAAACAGAAGTTGCGATTGTCTTTTCTTCCCAACTGACCCTTCGCAAAGACTTATTTAGTTACTGTTGCAACATCCGACAAGCCATGCCGCTCTTACGCCAGCCATGTTCTCACGCAGCGAAAAACACATTGCGGAGCAAAGAGATAAGACAGAGCAGGTTACTTTAGTAATGAAACAGTCTTAACTTTCAAATTTTGTAATTTTTAAGAAATTCAAACAATAAATACCGTTTACCGTATCACTTTAGCGCTTCAGTTCAAGCGGCACGTTAACCTATCATCTTTGCATATTTACTTAAAGCATGAAATAAACATGAATGAACATCAGAAGGTATTTTAACCACGGAAAGACGTCAATACAAACCATTTTTCAAGTTTCAGTTCGCCAAAGTTAATCTACCCTACTGTCTGATATGTTTGTCGGACAAAATGGTGGATTCGGCATCATGATTGGTCAGATCGCCTGTGAACCAAGCTCCCCGTGAAGGGTCAATTGGGATGTATATCTGGGAGAAATGGCTTCTCAAATGAGAAAAAAATGTAGGGTGGGATTTAACTCTAAATCTAAAAGAGTCCAAAGAGATTTTATCAGTCATAGCTTCTGGAGAGAAATAGTGCAAAAACTGGACAAAGATGAAACTTTATAATGCACATTTGTTGACTGCACTTGTTTGTGCAGACAATCAAATGGAGTACTTTACTCTACAAATACTTTAAAATGCTTTGCAATCACTGTATGTAAAGTAAGAGGTCGACCAATTGATTGGTTTTGCAGATTAACCGGCACAGATAGCTGATTGCTGGAACAACCGGTTATCGGCAAATATCCAAACCGATAGTTTTTCCCGGGTTGCGTCCTTTGCTGGTGCAGATTAGAGGGTCCGCTGTCATTATACATTACAAGAGCGGCCTCTAGTGGCAGAAC
Source organism: Sinocyclocheilus grahami (assembly GCF_001515645.1). NCBI lineage: Eukaryota > Metazoa > Chordata > Actinopteri > Cypriniformes > Cyprinidae > Sinocyclocheilus > Sinocyclocheilus grahami. The sequence goes on from NW_015506528.1 coordinate 140,482, forward strand.
CCAGTCGCACACCCAACAAAAATGTATTTAAAGCTAGTGACGAGAAAAAGCAAACTATGTTCCTGCCATGCCACAGAGCACAATTCACAGACTGTGTTTCATAGAAAAAACACATTCGGTGTGATTTGTGAATGCCTTTTAGAATGTCCCGCGACGGGCCCACCAAAGGGCCGGGGGCTGCAGGGGTGTGTCGTACACCTGTGCTCCTAACCACTGTAGATCATTGATGGTACTATGGGTGAACATTAGGTCTTCAGCTTTTAGAGCATTAAGGCGTATCATTCTTATTAACCAGTGGTGGAAAGTAACTAAGTAGTTTTACTTCATTACTGTACTTAAGTAAATTTTTCAAGTATCTGTACTTTACTGGAGTAGTTTTATTTTGAGTAACTTTTACTATTACTTCATTACATTCCAAAGCATAAGATCGTACTTTTTACTTCACTACATTTCATAAAACTTATCGTAACTCCTTATAATATATCATGTGCTCCGAGACAGAAGTGGTGTCTGATTCATGAACGAAATGATACTTTTCAATGAACCCGTTAAATCGGTTCGCAAATCGCATCAAACGATTCATTCACGAATTGGAATGATCTCGAGTCGACAATTCACTGATTCAAATTATCCATTTAGTGCGAGTCTCCAGTGAACTGAATTCACAAGTAAGAATCGGGAGATCTTGTGAGAGCACACATGTCTGATGCTGCTAAATGTAAGTAACTAATGTCGAATTTTAGGATTAATTGTTGTAACTGAAAATTATATTTAGGTCAAAGCAGTCAGTTGTTTGTGAACTAAATCTGCTGTAAAGGGTGATCTGTTTAAGCCCACTGAAATGCTTGAATGCAGACACATTAACATCAGAGTCTCTATGTTTTAGGTCAAAAAACATTAAAATAACACAGATTAAATAAAATAACTCACGCACGTTCATCTTCCCTGCTGCTGTAACGTTAGCAGTTTTACTAAAATGCTATGCATTTAGCCCTATGTGATGTCTGTTTTTATATTGTTTGTCAGCACACATAGCCTAAGTTACTATGTATCTGGATCAACTAGCCGAGTAGACAAATATAAATGTTTCTTCATAACCATGCTGAAAATAAGTCAATAATGTTAGCTGATGCTAACTGTTTAGCTAACGAGCTTGCTGGTGCTAAATTGAGGTAATTTTTTAAAAATAAAATCCAAATATTTTTATTTAACCATCTAGATAGATTACATCTGAGGGAAAAAGAAAGGATATGATGTTCAGAATATGGTAACTACAGTAATTATCAAAGTGGGAAGTGATGCACTCTGGGGGCATTTGGCCAGGGGTGTTTTAGGTTTGAGAAGAAAAAAATCATTATGAAAATCTAATTATATTTTCCTTATTATATAATTATATTAATTATTTCCTTATTGGTTATTTTGGGAAAATCGCAGGTATTTTGAGCAGTAGGATTCTAAAAAATATATGCTAATATAACATTTTATTATATAAGTAGCCTATATAAAACTGCAAAATAAACATTCATCTATCAGTACTTTTTACTTAAGTACATAAAAAAATCGAGTACTTTTGTACTTTCACTCGAGTAAAATTGAAAACTGAGTACTTTTACTAGAGTAATATTTTATTATACGGATCTATACTTTTACTCAAGTACTTGATTTGTGTACTTCGTCCACCACTGTTATTAATGCTGTAAAATGTTTCATTTAACACTTAGTCGTTCCCACTAGATTTTAAGCTAATTTTTGTCACTAATACAATGCAAACAATCAAAGCTACAGTCTGCTCTACAATCTTGCAAGCTAGATTTGTAAAAATTGACAAAGTCTGGCACACTTGCTCCATACAGTTGTAATATTTCAGAGATAAATAGCTGATAAAAAAAACACAGATGTGTTTGTATACAGGGGTTGGACATAAATAATGTGAACATTCATTAATAAGGTTAATATCATTTGCTTAGGCAATATGTGAAACATGCTTATCTTTTATTAATTTTTTCATTGTATTCTTTCATTTGTATATCAGTGTAGTTTAAGTTGTGTTCAGCATTTAGTACGAGCCATGGGTCAAGCCATAACGAGCCATTTGTGACCCTGGACCACACTAGTCTTAAGTCGGTGGGGTATTTTTTGTAAATTCCCTACTGTAAATATATTAGTAATATGCATTGCTAAGAACTTCATTTGGACAACTTTAAGGCGATTTTCTCAATATTTAGATTTTTTTGCACCCTCGGATTCTAGATAGTTTCAAATAGTTGTATCTCGGCCAAATATTGTCCTATCCTAACAAACCATACATCAATAAAAAGCTTATTTATTATATTTCAGCTTTCATATGATGTATAAATCTCAATTTCAAAAATATTGACCCTTATGACTGGTTTTGTGGTCCAGGGTCACATTTAACAGGAGCGTCTGTAAGCTTAACAGCCCAACTGATTGCGTTTTAAGAACCACAGTCTTCATGATTATGAATGTGTCCGCAAAGTATGGCAAGACTTCATCAGCAAGGAGGACTAGCCGAAAGTGAATGATAGGGCCCGTCAAACACTAAGAAGTATTGTGTCCTACTGCACAGAACACAGAACTACTGCAGAAAAGTGACAGAAAACCTCAATATTCACATTGAACACAAATTCCAACCACAGAGTACTTCACAACACAAACATCCTGACAGAACTACAATTGCTACAACTTTAATGACAGACACCAATGCCAAAATGCAAAAATTATGATAATAATATATGACAATAAAACCTGGCAGTTGGAGCACCAATATGAACTTGAATATTATCAAACTAATCTGGACAGTTTTAGGGAGAACATATCTACATATCTGAAGCGACGGGCAGATGTTTTGATAGACAGCAGTCCACTGGCAAATATTTGTTGTATGAATCTAGATGAATAAAGACAGTTGGAAGTTTGGAAAGGCAAATTTATTAAAACAATTTAATAAAGAAATATTGCCTATTTCACAGGTGTTCACTTTATTTTGTCCAACTCCTTTATCTGCCTAATAAAACACCTGATTCAACTTCTTAGGCTCTAAGTAGAGAGTTTAAGTCCTGAAATTAGATAGGATAGTCATCCAAAACATGTACCATTACTTCAAAAAACAATACCTTGCAGACATAAATTTTCCATCTTTATTATAGAGAGTATCACATTACAATATTTGTTCAAAGGATGGTCATATACACCTGACAGTGCATTTCATATCAGTGTGATAGCCCATATATGTCCTTTTGGCCTTTTTTTCACAGGTTAATTACTTAATATATTTAATGCTAGAATGTTGATATTGTCACATGATCAATATAAGCATACTTCCAGAACATCAATTATACATGTATGATATTTACATGATTTTTGTGATTCTTTTTAATGTGTCCTGGCTGCTTCTACAAATTGAACCAGGAAGGAATTAAAAATTTATTATATTAGCTGAGCATATAAAACCTTCTCATGCCTTAAAACCGCGAGTCATCTGGGCGGAAATTTGGTTCCCAGCATTAATGTCCTGTAATAATGTGTTTATGAAAACGTGTGCTTGACATGCAAATCACCATTGACCACAGTGATGTATATACACCTGACAGTGCATTTCATATCAGTGTGATAGCCCATATATGTCCTTTTGGCCTTTTTTTCACAGGTTAATTACTTAATATATTTAATGCTAGAATGTTGATATTGTCACATGATCAATATAAGCATACTTCCAGAACATCAATTATACATGTATGATATTTACATGATTTTTGTGATTCTTTTTAATGTGTCCTGGCTGCTTCTACAAATTGAACCAGGAAGGAATTAAAAATTTATTATATTAGCTGAGCATATAACGCTCTCATGCCTTAAAACCGCGAGTCATCTGGGCGGAAATTTGGTTCCCAGCATTAATGTCCTGTAATAATGTGTTTATGAAAACGTGTGCTTGACATGCAAATCACCATTGACCACAGTGATGTACAATGTTTTTAATATTAACAAAAATTTTATGATTGAATTTTAGAGCCAACCACAGTGATTTTTTAATAATCAAGTTGTAATTAATTAAAGGAGAAGTTTATGATTTCTACAAGATTTCTAGCAGCACCAAACGGAATTGCTAAATGAACAATGTTTATATAATGCCACAAACTCACTGTGTTTGGGGGAGTCAGGCTACAAATGGTTTAATTATAGTTGACAAACTATTGCTACAGACACAAGGTGACCTTTAGCCTTAGGAAGGCAAGGACAATATTAGCTTTTTAAAGGTGCCGTAAGCCTTATGCCCATTCAAGTTTGCTGATACATCTTTGAAAATCTCACTGAAAGAAGTACTCGCTGAATTTGCCAGTTTACCAGGTTCAAATATATTAAACAAGACAGTTATACTTTTATGTATTCAAAAATGCATTACAATTTCCACAAAAAAATGTTTAAGCATTATTAAGGTTATTATTAAGAATATTACATTTTCATTTCTTTTTTCTTGAGCATCAAATCAGAATATTAGAATGAAGGATCATATAACACTATGACTGGAGTAATGATGTTGAAAATTCAGCTTGGCATCACAGGAATAAATAACATTTTTAAAATATTCAAACAGAAAACAGTTATTTTAAATTGTAATAATATTACTGTTTTACTGTAATTCTAATCAAGCACATGCAGCCTTAGAAAGAACACCAGACTTTTGAATGGTATATATATTCACTAATCTATTGTTGGGACATAATGTATTTACAAAAACTTGACCTTAAAAGGCATATAAAAAAACAACATCATCTTTTAATGGAATCTTTAAAGTGTCTATGTTTCAAACTGCACTTTTATTACTTAACATTTATGAATATTACTATACATTTCATATTAATAGTACTGTAAATCTTGGTGAAATGTGATATTGTGGTGGTCTGGCAATGGTGACAGCTTCCGAAGATGCTCCCTACAACCACATAATGCAGATTCTGGCAATTAAAACATGATTTATGTCAAAATTCTGGGTCACTGAAACACTGCACAGTAGACCTCACCACATGAAGTCATAAGAATTCAATCTTTTCTCAGAATAAATAAACAAATACTGGCAGCAGTCTCTCTGACCTACATTTAGCCTCATTCAAATAAGCCAGATTAGACTCTTCTCCCATGATGGCAGAGAGAAAGACGTTTTGAGACGCATCCAAAACAATATATATTTTTTCAGTGATTAACCATTTTACTAGAACTTACACACAGTCTTCAGAGACATAATAGTTTTCATAAATATAACCATGAGACCAAACAAACCTGATTCCGAGAATGAATAATTGTTGAGTTTTGAGAAAGGTTCTCAGATTTGTGATTACCTCAATATTATTTTAAGCTTATGCATATTAAAACATCAGCAATGTGTAACCTAAATGTTATTTTATAGAAAGTGTATTCAATTCCATACCCACCAAAGCTCTACAATGGCTGATTTGGCCATACCTGGCGTTCCCTAAAACCATTAGATTATGTGTTAACATAAACATGTCACAGACAAAGGCTTCATGAAATTAAACTTGAGAGACACCAGGAAGCTTTCAGCCCATAATGTGCTTTCTCACTCCACATTTTAATAGTCAGGGAACATACAGTAAGTGATTTCAAAGTGTATGTATGAATTTTTAAATATGGTGCATGCAAGAGTACATGCAATTTTTACTGTACACTTTACTGCTAAAGCAGCAGGACTGGATACTGGTGTTGTTAAATAAGTTCATTATTTAGACCTTGTTCAGACTAAATTAGTTAGTGTGTTTTCTTTCTAAGGGTAGCACATTCTTAAAAAGGATATACTGTTTTTATACAATTATTTTGAAGACTTACTAAATTAAGTAATAGTTCACCCAGTTGTCATCATATACCTCCATGTTGTTTCAAAACTGACTTTCTTCAGTTGAACACAAATGGAGAGGGTTAGCAGTTTTTTTCCTTGTGAGAGTGAATGGGGATGGATGCTATAAATCTATGAAAATGATGATGAATGTATAATAAAAGTAGTCCATTTAACTCAAGCTTTCTGAAGCCATACAATAGCATTATATTAGGAACAGACTGTAATTTAAGCCAATGTTCACTAAACATTTTCCATGTTGCTCATCACTCAGTTTAAGAAACAAAGTACTGGGCTGACAGAAATCTTTTGAGGGGGAAGTATTTGCCAGTTTACAAGGTTCCAATGTGTTAATTTGATGATAATTTATATACACTATATCAGGGGTATCCAAACATGTTCCTTGAGGGCTACTGTCCTGCAGAGTTTAGCTCCAACCTTTATTAAACACACCTGAACCAGCTAATCAAGGTCTTCAGACAGACTAGAAACTTCAAGGTAATGCTGAGCTCACACTGTACGATTTTCAAAGTCATCGCATCTTAAGGCAGGTGAAAAGCGTTTGGTTGCTGAATATTGACCTATTTTGCGTACTGTTTGGCTCCCGCTGGTAGCAGGAGATAGTTGCTGCATTTGGCATAAATATGATGTAATTATTTATTGTGTAAGGTGCCAAAGACTAGAAAGAGACCAGGGTTGCACTGTCGGTTAGTTCACACGCATATATCGGATTGGTAGCTGCCTTTATCGGTGACAGGTTTTTGTGGCAGGGGGAAGATTTTGGCAGGCAACAGCAACCGCGGCCGTGAAAAATAGCAGCTGAGGAAATATTATAAATTAGGCTACTACATATATAATATTTTCCAAATGTTCTACAAACATTACCTCAAATCTAACTGGTAGCTGATACAAACTGTGGAAAGTCTGTGGCATAAATTACATTAAAGTCCTGAGAGATATAAAGTTTTATTCATGCATAGTTATACAAATTGCAGCCGCAGAAAGTTTGTGACAGTCACAGCTGCCAGGAACAGCGGCACCTGCCACAGAAATGCATTTAAGAGTAGCCTACCCATCATACCACGCAGTAAAAGAAATGAAACTGCAAAAAAAGGTGTTTAGAAAGGCAGCTTACTTCATTTATGTGCTTTTTGCAAATAATTATGCTATAAATGCATTTACATCAAACAATGACTTAAAATGTGTACTTTAAAGAAAAATTCAACGTAACACCACTGCCAAACACACCATACTTATAAATAATAAGGATAATAAAGTAGAAGTACAAAACAGTGTCGAAATAATATGTTTTATTATTATTTAGCATTTATTATTATTTTTTTTTATTATTACTTAGGCCGATCTTTGGGCAACTCAAAGATAGGCCTAAGTGCTCAGAGAGCGTGTTCTATCTCTGCTGTTTCTGAAATTACCATAATCATAGTAATAGGCGCACAGTCTCTGTATGTGACACCAGACGCGCCCCGTTATGGACATAAAGAGCGGGATCAAATATAAGAAAGAATGATAAATAGATAAATAAGTAAACGGCTGCACTGTCTGTTTGCTCTCATGTATCAGTAGAAATGTCTGGTAGCTGTAAACAGTGAGATCTTGAGGCAGGCCATAAGTCTGGTTAATGGTGATAATTGACATACTGTGCTTCATTTTACTTAGAAATGACAAAATTACATATTATGTAAAATGCCAGACATACACGTTTATATCCATGGCACCGAGGCATCACGCCTGCCACAACTTAGCATCACACCTGCCTCATCTCTCACTGTTTACACTCTGATTGATGCATATAAACAAACAGACAGTGCATTTCTACATTTATTTACCTATTTGCCACATGTGTTATGTTTTATTCCTCCCTTTAAAAGCATAACGGCGCGCGCATAACATATGGTTTATTCCTCCCTTTAAATCGTGTCGTGCCACCTGTTTGCTATAGCGGTGACGGGTCGTAAGGCAAGTGCATTCAGTGGTTACGGGTAATGTGGCAGACATATTTGGCGGTGGCAGGTCGAGTGGCAGGCGCACATAGTGGTGGCAGGTCAAGTGGCAGGCCCATTTGGCGGTGGCAAGTCGAGTGGCAGGTGCACATATCAGTGGCAGGTCGAGTGGCAGGTGCACATAGCGGTGGCATGTTGAGTGGCAGGCGCATTTGGCAGTGGCAGGTCGAGTGGCAGCTACCACTGGCAGGCGCACATAATGGTGGTAGGTCGAGTGGCAGCTACCCCTGTCATGAAAATATTTTACTCCCTCTCGATTAATTCCAATGTACTGTCCTCACGGATATGTACGATCTATGTTATTCATCTCCCTGTAATCAGCCAGCCTCACTCCTAAATTCACTTCAGCAGGGTGGCCAATATTTTGAGCAAAGCTCTCAAGGTCCTGAACTTCCCTCGCTCGACATCACCACCGCCACGCACAAGACCCAGTGTTGTGCCCATTTTCGACCCCCTGCCAAATTATTACCCCTCTTGTTGAAATCGCTATCTGATTGCCTAATCCAAACCCCACCCCTAATCCTAACCCCTCCCCCACACCTAACCCTAAACCTACCAATACTAGGGGGGTAATAATCTGGCAGGGGTCAGAATTGGGCACAACACCGGCTCTCCTTAAGTGCTGGGTCGCAGCGGCAGGCCTTCAACGAGCCTGGGCCACGCCCCAGATCTCACCGCAGCAAAGCCTCACTCGCTTCCCGCATCGTCTCAACCTTTCACCGCAGCTCTTCCAGCCACAGTATCGTAGGCAGCCGGGCTTCCAGCTCTTGTAGCAGACGCACTAGCAGCGCAGGCCATGTTGAAAATTTATTTTTAGAAAAAGTCGCAAAAAGGCTGGTTTGTTGGCTACTCAGGCATTTCAGCATTTCCCGTCAAATGTCACAAACCACTCCCCTTTCCCACGGCCTACAGCTAAAGCCGCGGTCACACTAGACTTTGAGCATGCGAAATTGCTTCGCATTATGCAACGGTTGTGATATGACGTCACGCTGCGCAGCATCTTTAAAAAAAAAAAAAAAAACGTAAATTCAACACGTAACAAATTATAATACATCTCAAATGTAAAAACATACAATCTACTCCACTTTCCTGCAGCGCTGCAGTTTTAAATGCGTTCTTTTAATTTAGATAGGAGGTCATGCTGTGATGTATCAATCTGCCGTTGGTCACACGGTATCACGAATTTGCGAATTCACAGGCCAGAGTTCACCAAGCTTGAACTTTGGAATGCAGCAAAATGCAAACCTTTTCGCACGAGCTTGCGCTTACGGTCTGATGCCTTTGCATTCGTATGAATGGAAGTCAATGGAACGAAAAGTGCAGAGTGACCCCCCCCCCCCTTAAAGCAGCTGAAGCAAGCGTGAGGCTGCCTCTGCTTGCAACACAAGCCCTTACATTCTAAACTTTTTTCCTTTTCAGTGGCCTCCAGCTCTCATAGCAGACGCTAGCGTGAGGCTGCCTCCGTTAGCAGTGCAGGCTAAACAGGCAGTGTTGCCAACTTCTTTCAATAGAAAGTAGCTAAAGCCAGTTTGAAAAGTCGCTAATTGTCGCTAGATGACGTCATGCCTTAATTACCATATTCATGATGTCATCGCGGCGTATTGCCTTGTGGGTCATTTTTACTATTCGGTGGGTCATTTGTACTATTCAGCTTGGTAACATTCCATTAAAAAAAATTTATTTCAATGATGAATCATTTTATCTGAAGAAGGGCTTGTTACACTATAAGAAAAATATGTTGGTCCAGCTCAGGATATTATTCTTTAATAATTTTTCACGAAATTCCTCAGACATGCAAGGACCAAATGTCCACCCTGTTACAGGACATTCTCATCTCAAATAACAAGTGTTTTGGACGCACAGTTATTGTAATTTTCTAAGAGCTAAAATGTCCCTCTCTTTACTCTGCAAATGTATTTTAACAAAGCATTCATAATCAGGCATTATCTTGAAAAAAGTTGTTGTATTTTTGAGACGGCGTAATTTCAACACATTTCTTTTAGAATAAAAAGGAATTTAAATGAAATATTGGAACCATTTTAACTTATTTCACTTGACCATTTCATTCCCTACAAGTAACCACAAATATATGCATAGCATTTGTTGAACTTATTTTAGTAATATAAAAAAAACACTAAGGTAACAGGGTGAACAGGACATAACAGGGTGGACATCACACCCCTAAACAACAGTATATTTCAACATGTTGCCTAATACAAGAAGCATATTGTCACAATTTACAATCACTACAACAGATAAATGGTTCTGTATATAAAATGTATAGGTCATAAGGCCTATTATCACATTAAAGTAAGTTGTTCTTATACCTATCAGTATCAGTATATTATCAGTGCTTAATTTGTAAATTGCGAGGTCCCGGAACAAAGTGGGGTGATGGATCCGGCATGATTAGAGGAGGGAGAGGTAACGGAGCATTCGCGCAATGGAGGACCAGCTTACGTGATTAACAGCGTGCATCTTACGGTCATGAAAAAAATTGAAAAGTCATGAAATTTTAAAACAGCCATTTCCAGGCCTGGAAAAATTTTGGAAAAGTCATGGATTTTTTCCCTTAAATCTCTGTATAATAGAATTATGTTTAATCTGCTTTCGAGTTTATAATGAGGGAAATTCCTGCAAACATATTCGATAGAGCATGTAGGTTAGATAAGTAAATAAATCCACACATACTATCAGATTAAATAAGTCATTTGAAAACAGCATGAGTGATTCAGCTGTACTGCGTCTTCTCTCACTCTCAAAGCGGCTTTACAACAGTCTGTACTACTGCGATACAAGACTTTTGCACGGGTTTCGGGACAGTCGACAGAATTGTCACTTGCCTAATTGAGTCATTGTTGCATCGTCACAAAACTGTATCATTTGCACATCTTTTTAAGTTTAAGCCATTTGATAATCGCGTGCTCCAAAGGGGGGTTCCTATGCGCTCACAGTCACATCCATGGCGCGCATATCGCGCCGCCTCACGAGTACCAAATTGAGTTCTTTTTCGCAGCTTGTTGCGCTTACCCAAATACACACAAAAAATTACGTCAAAATGGCTGTCTTGGCAATTATCCTCGTAAGCACAGTTGGTTTTGTCTTAACTAAATGTAAACATCTGAGAAAGAAAACGCATGTGTATCAGTATTGGATCCGTGCATTCGGGTTTGTGAGAGCAGCCACGTCGCGTCTCTTTGCGCGCTCAAGTTTGTTGTTTCAAATGTAGATGCTAGGCAAGCCTGCTCATAATAGAAGTTTTTTTCATGAAATATATGCACGCTATAGGTCAACACAAACGTCTTTCATTGGCGCGTGAGGAGGGGATCTGTCAAATGAGGTGCCGGATCAGATTTAGGACAAGTTCGGAGGTATTAAGCCCTGCCTATTATTATAAGATCTCATTTGTTATGCTGTCCATTTATTAGGCTACAAAATAGGTTTATCGTTGTATTTTACTATTGAAAGTTTATAGTTTTAGAGAACATATTATTTTGCTCTCTCAGGGCTTGTTACACTATAAGAAAAATATGTTGGTCCAGCTCAGGATATTATTCTTTAATAATTTCTCACGAAATTCCTCAGACGTGCAAGGACCAAATGCCCACCCTGTTACAGGACATTCTCATCTCAATTAACATGCTTTTTGAATGCACAGTAATTGTAAAAGCTAAAATGTCCCTCTCTTTACTCTGCAAATGTATTTTAACAAAGCATTCATAATCAGGCATTATCTTGAAAAAAGTTGTTGTATTTTTGAGACGGCGTAATTTCAACACATTTCTTTTAGAATAAAAAGGAATTTAAATGAAATATTGGAACCATTTTAACTTATTTCACTTGACCATTTCATTCCCTACAAGTAACCACAAATATATGCATAGCATTTGTTGAACTTATTTTAGTAATATAAAAAAAACACTAAGGTAACAGGGTGAACAGGACATAACAGGGTGGACATCACACCCCTAAACAACAGTATATTTCAACATGTTGCCTAATACAAGAAGCATATTGTCACAATTTACAATCACTACAACAGATAAATGGTTCTGTATATAAAATGTATAGGTCATAAGGCCTATTATCACATTAAAGTAAGTTGTTCTTATACCTATCAGTATCAGTATATTATCAGTGCTTAATTTGTAAATTGCGAGGTCCCGGAACAAAGTGGGGTGATGGATCCGGCATGATTAGAGGAGGGAGAGGTAACGGAGCATTCGCGCAATGGAGGACCAGCTTACGTGATTAACAGCGTGCATCTTACGGTCATGAAAAAAATTGAAAAGTCATGAAATTTTAAAACAGCCATTTCCAGGCCTGGAAAAATTTTGGAAAAGTCATGGATTTTTTCCCTTAAATCTCTGTATAATAGAATTATGTTTAATCTGCTTTCGAGTTTATAATGAGGGAAATTCCTGCAAACATATTCGATAGAGCATGTAGGTTAGATAAGTAAATAAATCCACACATACTATCAGATTAAATAAGTCATTTGAAAACAGCATGAGTGATTCAGCTGTACTGCGTCTTCTCTCACTCTCAAAGCGGCTTTACAACAGTCTGTACTACTGCGATACAAGACTTTTGCACGGGTTTCGGGACAGTCGACAGAATTGTCACTTGCCTAATTGAGTCATTGTTGCATCGTCACAAAACTGTATCATTTGCACATCTTTTTAAGTTTAAGCCATTTGATAATCGCGTGCTCCAAAGGGGGGTTCCTATGCGCTCACAGTCACATCCATGGCGCGCATATCGCGCCGCCTCACGAGTACCAAATTGAGTTCTTTTTCGCAGCTTGTTGCGCTTACCCAAATACACACAAAAAATTACGTCAAAATGGCTGTCTTGGCAATTATCCTCGTAAGCACAGTTGGTTTTGTCTTAACTAAATGTAAACATCTGAGAAAGAAAACGCATGTGTATCAGTATTGGATCCGTGCATTCGGGTTTGTGAGAGCAGCCACGTCGCGTCTCTTTGCGCGCTCAAGTTTGTTGTTTCAAATGTAGATGCTAGGCAAGCCTGCTCATAATAGAAGTTTTTTTCATGAAATATATGCACGCTATAGGTCAACACAAACGTCTTTCATTGGCGCGTGAGGAGGGGATCTGTCAAATGAGGTGCCGGATCAGATTTAGGACAAGTTCGGAGGTATTAAGCCCTGCCTATTATTATAAGATCTCATTTGTTATGCTGTCCATTTATTAGGCTACAAAATAGGTTTATCGTTGTATTTTACTATTGAAAGTTTATAGTTTTAGAGAACATATTATTTTGCTCTCTCTCTCACACACGCAGCACACACACACACTCACACACTCTTATCGTTATGGGTTCATGCCATAGGCATAATGGTTTTTCTGCTGTACAAATTGTATTTTCTATATCCTTACCCTAACACTACACCTAAACCTACCCCTCACACAAAACTACAGTTATTTTAGGTTTTCAAAACACTTCATTCTGTATGACTTAGAGTATAAGCTGTTTTCCTTGTGGGAACCAAATAAATGTCCCCACAAGTTTACTGTTATTACTATACTTGTGGGAACATTTGGACCCCATAATGCAGGGAATACCAGTACACACACACACACACACACACACACACAGCACATAGACACGAACACACACCACAGAGATACACACACATTGTAATGGCAAAGTCAAGATAATTTATTAGTTTCTACCTAATCAACAAAGCTGAGTTCAAACACTTTCTTTTTTCTCTTGCTTCCTTTATGTCCTTTCTCCACCTCCCCTTCTTTTTATTGAGGTATATCTGCCTTCTTTCAGGGTGTGCATCACAACAAGCCCTGTAGCGTCGATGCTTTTCTTCAGCAGAAAACAGCACCATTTGCTGACAATTACATGCATACTATTTAAGCAACTCTTTCTTTTAAATGCATAATAAATTAATTATAAGTACCAATACATGCTTTAAACACTTATTTATGTAATTTTTACATCAAATGTTACAATATGTCCATCCTGTTACAGTGCAAAACAGTAACAGGAGGGGCATTTTATGCTAAAGTCAGCTATTGCTACTCATGTAATAAACAACAAGCTAGTGTGTAGTGATCACAGAGGAAGTTTTTAACCTGCTTATTAACCATATTTTCAAAATTACAAAAAATTATAATTTTCTATTAGAAATAAGCATAACAGTGTGGACATGTTATGCTTTACCACATCAGTAAATCATTATAAAACACTGAAAAAAGGGTAAATTAAAGATTGTTAATTACTCTGCTTCTTGTAGATAGTTTGCCACCAAAAAGTATTATACTTCCTGAGAATTGTGTTATTAGAGATACATTCAAGGGCCATGTTCAGAGAGACTTTTCAACAGAGTAACAGGGAGGACATTCAATTCAGGGACACAACATCTTTTAAAGACTTTAAGCATTAAAAATGTATAAATAACAAAAATATATATTTTGTTGAGGAATATTATAAATAAGAATATACAACAATATTGAAAAAATGGGAATTTGTTTGATTTTTATTATATTTGTGGCTGAAGTTATGCAAGCTTACTTGGGGACATGGCATTTTAGCCTACTTGCACTAAAATAAGAGTAATTATTTTTAATTCATTCATTTTTAAGCACATATTTATTGTGTTTGATTGTAGAGGGGCAGTAACTTTGTAAGATTAGCATTCAGAAACAAGTATTAACCCATTTTTACGCAAAATATAGCACATTATGTCATGGGGACTCAAATGGCACCGAATACTAGGAATTACCCTTTTACATTTGTTTGTCTCTCTGTGCTCACATACTGTATTTTAATTTAGACAAATTCTCAATAAAACTGTTTTCATTTATATAATTTACTGTTTCTGTTGTAATTCAACGGGATAAAAATACCGACTGAAATACGGCCCTTTAATACTACATAACCAGCTCTCCCTTCCAAAATGTTAATCTGCACAAAAATGTGAAATCTGATTAATAATCAAGCCGTCGTCTGATTAAATCAAATACAAATAAAATAAGCCAAGACAAAGACAATTCCTGTGCCGTGTTTTTGGCTATATTTGCATGTAAAATTAGAGAAGCAACATAATATCTGTTTTAACTGAAAGCGCTGATCCTCTCAGCCGCTCGCTGAACAGAACAGACAGAGAGAGAGAGAGAGCTGTGTGCACTGGGAAAGCAAGACCTCGCGCTCGTGCAGCAATACCAGCGAGTCACAGAGACTCGCTAAGGTTTGTCCAAGAAGCCGCTAGATTTATCGCTAGTCGCCGGGGGTCTGAAAAGTCACTAAATCTAGCGACAAAGTTGCTAAGTTGGCAACACTACACACAGGTTCTTCAGGACGTCACAAGCCCCACCCCCTTCCCGTGAGGCTGCCTCCATTTGCAACACATGCAAAAGATCATTCCACCACATCTCTTCCGCTCCCTCATGCTACTAATAACCATTTTTCTTTTCAGTGGCCTCCAGCTCCTGTAGCAAACGCTAGCGTGAGGCTGCCTCCGCTAGCAGTGCAGGCTACACAGGTTCTTCAGGACTCCCATCCCGTGGCCTACAGCTACAGCAGGCGAAGCAAGCGTGAGGCTGCCTCCGTTTGCAACACAGGCCCACACATCTCAGTCTTTTTCCTCCCGCTACTAATAACACTTTTTTCCTTTTCAGTGGCCTCAGCTCCCATGGCAGACACTAGCGTAAGGCTGCCTCCGCTCGCAACACAGACCATCACATCTCTTTCTTTTCCACCATTTTTTCTCTCACGCTTCTCTCAGTTTCCCACCTCAAGCCCCAGAGGCCGATATTAAGCGTGAGGTTGCCTCCGCTGACAATCGCGGCCCCTGCTCCTCCCCCTCACAGCTCTTTACTTCATTTAAAATCACAATATTCTCTTTTCATTACAACATCACTGCCCGTCCCACCAAATGCTGTTGCCTCGGAGCCACCTCCAGTGGCTCACAACATGAGCACAGATCCTGGCAGGTGCGGATATAGACCCCTTATCTAAGGCCATCACTAACGATTAATTTGGTAACAGAGTTATCGGTTGATTGTTCTGATAATTAATCGGATAATTTATTTTTATGGTAGTAAAAATAGGCCTAATCAAACAATAGCCTTTAAAATAACCTAAAATTCATATATAATAGCAATGAGGCCATAATAATTGGCAAGTAACAATATGGTTCTGTTGAACAAAATCTATTATAAACAATATAATGTACAATACGCATTATATCAAAAGCCTTACAGAGGGCACCAGCGGCCCGACGATCGTTTTTACATGTCACTGTGCGATCTAATCCTCCTTTGGCTAAACCACAATCAATTCAAATGTCCACTTAATCTTTGATTTTTGGCCATTTCTTTACGACAGAAATGCTACAGCAATTGTAAATCCTTGAATGTGGACATCAAAAGTTGCCATTTTACTGAGTTTTTCATTACGTTCAGCCGTTTCACAGAAATAATCTGTTCAGCTTTTCCCCCATAGGCAGCGTGAATTAAACGAGGGTTCATGATCAGCCCTTTCGATGCCCCGCCTTCTCAGTTTCACATTAGTCCATAGGCTAGTAGGAAATTCTTAGGTAAGAAACGCCTTCTAATCGATCTGTCAGCTCCGCATAACTCCCTGTTTTAAAACATAAACACCTCGATTCCTCTTGACAAATTCTCTCTCAATAGTAGGACATTGATCATGCAATCAATATGATAAAATCATGGGTCTTAGCACTTGGCTGCATGGGCGGCACTAGGGGGGGGCTAGCAGGTGCTTCAGCACCCCCAAGAAAGACAAAAGCACCCGCATAGCACCCCCACAGATTTTTTCCTGGAATCAATTATACACATGCTATAGCCTATTGTATTTAATAATTAAGATGATAATAAAAAAAGAAACAAACAAAAAAATGTGACTCCTTACACATGCATAACTCGTGCAATGCAATAACGACGTGATTTGCAGCTGTCGCACTTTTTGTAATGTCATTATAGCATTTTATTTTAAAAATGGAGCGCTTCCTTGTGCTAAGTAGGCCTGCCCCCGACTAAAGATTTTTCTAGTCGCACGTTATATTAAATTGATTAATATAATAATATATTAACCATCCTTTAATATATAAGCTAGGCAGCCGTATTAGGCTATAGCCTATTCCACGCTCAAGCTCGCGCATAAAGCAATTGCCTCAAAGCACTGGCAAAGTGATTATGAACGTGTCAGGGGAAAAGAAGACATTTTAATTATTTATTAATAAACTAGTGCTTTCTGAGTCAGTGTCGGGTGCAAAGATTAAGTTGCCGAATGCCGACGCTGACTCGTCATCTCCACATGGACGTGCCTTTAATAGAAATGCAACTTTTCATACGGACTACAAAATAAAAGAATATTACAAAATCAAGTGGGCGAGTTTCCCTTATATTTATTTTATTATTCATATAAAATAATAATAATAACATGTTTTGGTTATATTTACTATTAATTGCAGGACTCCAGATTGCGACTATTATTTCTGCCTGTGTGACTAAATTTTGTGAGCGGTCACACTGGCGCGACCACCGCGTTGTTCAACTCATAAGTGCTGCCATTTCTGTTGCATAGGAGAAACATCAAACGGCAACTCGTTTGAACTGCGCAGCGCTTGTAGAGCCTGATTTATACTCGCCGCGTCAGCAGGAGCGCGAAGCTGCGCGCAGCAAAAATTACGCGAATATTGAGGAAACAATGGATGGTTTTAAAGTAAAGTAAAGTAAAAGACCGCTTCTTAAACCACCAGAGAAGGTGAACATGTTGGTATTCTTGTGGGGGGAAAAAAACATGCAAGCACTGTCACCGGCAGCAAGTTTAGTTTTACTTTTCTTTTTGTTTTCATTTTGAAAATCTTATCTTTGCTGTTTACCTCACGATATGCTATGGAGGCTCTCTTTTATTTATTTATTTTTATTTGATTCCTCAGTGTTTGCTAAACGTTCTGTAATTTATTAGTCATTATATAATACAGCATGTGGTGTATGCCATGCCTCGTCTTATTCGTTTATGTTAATAAATATTTTGTAAGCTAGTTTGTCATTGTATCTTACTGTTTTATTGTTGTTGTGCTTTTTAATTAAAAATAACAATGAATCCATCTTTTGTTTTAGTCTTAAAAAGTGAAAGCTATATAGATTTAAACAAAACAGACAATTATCTTTTATTGTAAAACGTGACAAGATTGCGAAATCGAAAGTGAAAGCATCCGAAGCCCAGCTTATAACATAGCAAAAGAGGAACTCCCGTTCACAAAATTCAAATCACAAATACTACTACTGATGAAAAAGAACGGGTTGAATGTTAACCACTTTCGTTTCCATATATCCTATAAACTATGATAAAAGTTAATCAGCATGCATTGATTAATCCCATGTTGTAGAAAGAAAAGAAAAAGAAAAAAAACCTTTTGCTCATGCGACCAACTGAGAAAGTTAGTCGCAAAAGCGCGACCAGTGGGAAGAATGAGTCTGGAGCCCTGAATTGCCCAGCTCCCCCTGTCAATGAGCTAGCACCACCTCAGCACCTGCGTTCAAAATTATCTGGTGCCGCCCCTGCTTGGCTGGCAAAAGTTGACATCACCTCAGCTTTCAAAGCTATGCCTTTCCATACAGATTCATGGCACTTATTTGGGGTTGGCTGGCACAGGAAATTCTATTTTGTCGTACACTTAACTTTTGGATGCAGAGCAGCACCAAGATTTTCTGATGTGTTATCAGAAGCAGCTTATTGGATTTGTCAAACAATTACGCAAAGTAATCCTCATAGCATCTACCCTTCTAGACAACTCAAATTGTTCTGAGTGTTGAACTCCCTGGCAGATGCTGCAAGATCACTCCTGGTGGAACAAATATGTTTCTCTCTCGACTACCGACAAGGCTCACTCATCCGATGCCATGAGTATTAAACTCCCATCGGATGCTGCGAGAGCCTCCCGGTCGGGAAAACCTTGGCTTTTCCGTCCGTCTTCTAGCGAGGATTACCCATCTGATGCTGTGAGTATTGAGCTTCCTTCGGATGCTGCGAGAGCCTCCCGGTCGAACAACCTTGGCTTGTCTGCCCGTCTACTGGCAAGGCTTACCCGTCCGATAACCGTGAGTATTGAGCTCCCGTCGGATGCTGCTGGAGCCTCCCGGTCGCACAACCTTGGCTTGTCCATCCATCTACTGGCGAGGCTTACCTGTCCGATGCCATGAGTATTGAACTCCCGTTGGACGTAGCAAAACTCTTGCGGCTGGCACTCCAAATTTAGTTCAACCCATCCATCGGCCGGTAAAGTCCACCCATCTGACACTGTGAATTGCTCCCATTAAAGCTGCGTGGACCTTCCCGGTCAGTCGATTCGAGCCTCGTCCACTCCGTCATCGACCAGTAGGGCTCACCCCTATCTGCTCCCATCAAGAAGCGGTGTGAGTTCTCCTGATCAGGCTTCCCAAATCACGCTGCTCCTCATCTATCGCCTAGTGGGGCCCATCTTCCCAGTGCTGCAAGCTGCTCCCGTAGGAGGCAGTACGGGCCCCCGGTCTGCTCCTCCTTTATCAATCAGTCGGTAGGGCTCACCAGTTTGATGCTGCGAGCTGCTCCCTTCAAGAAGCGGTATGAGCCCTCCCGATCAAGCACCCCAAAACATGCTGTTCCTCGTCCATCGGCCGGTAGGGCCCTTCCACCCAGCACCCGGTCAAAAGACTAAGGCCCAATCCCTTTTTCTACCCCTTATCTCTTCCCTGTCTCGATTCTCATTTGGTTCGAGGGGTAAGGGAAGGGCCAGATAGCCCTTCAAATTAAGATTTTTCGAGACCACATTTCAAACGAAGGGGTATGAATTATCTCAGCATTAACCGGCTTCAGCAGCAACATGGCTGCCCGAGCGAACAAAAAGACACATAAATGTAAGCATTTTTGGCATTAATAAAGATTTTAACGAAAAGTAATCATTTGTTTTATGTTACATTCAATCGTGAGTTCATATTTACGGTCATGTTACTCGAAATGTTTGCAAAAAATTGCTAAATTTAGCTAACGTCATATCATTACTGCACGATAGTGCCACAGCATATTTTCATATCTGATCAGGGCGATAACCACCATAGACACTGAGGGGGGCTAGTCCCCCCAATAATTAGAAATCGCTAAACCCTTTTCTCAAATATTGCCAATTCGAGAGAGAGAGAGAGAGAGAGAGAGAGAGAGATTAAGTTGCGTGTGCGCGTCTGTGTGTTTCTCTTTTTAGAGTGAGTTTACTTCAAAAACAACGATTTTATCCTCTCGTTGCTTGAAAATATAATGTAGCGATTCAGTATTTAAACTGTAATTAATAAATGTTGTGGGGCAGCATTGACAAATTTCTTTTCTCCTGGATGTGTGAGCTGCGCAAACTCCGATATATGTGTGTGTGTGTGTGTGTGTGTCAGTAAGCAGCGCGTTAATATAGAACAGTAATTAAAGGCTCGTGTTGCACACCAGCACAGCAGTACAGGTGTGTGTATTGTAGGAGCTAGACGACGTATGATGACATGTGATGGTATAGTAGTGGTGTCCCAATTCTTAGGGGAATATTTTCACCCCTACCCCTTGACACTCTGTTTCGAGGGACAAGGGGAAGGGGTAGGCGGAGGGGTAGGGGAAGGGGAAGGGGTATAAAATAGAATTGGGATTGGGCCTAAGTTTCTTCCTGAAACGCCAGCCCGCCAAATTTTCGGCGCTCATTTTGGGGGGGGTTATTCGTCGGGGTGGCTGTCTTTTGCTCTGTTGCTTTTTGGGGGTACTCTGGGTTCGAGTCAAAATTCCGAGCTCGGAGCCCTCCCCTCAGACAGCACACCAAATATGCAGAACCTCTACTCTGTTTATTATACGTAAGTGTGAACTCGTGAAATGACGTGTTATTAACAAAGTTCAGGAGGAGCACGTTCAGAAAATTAACCTAATTAACACGAGAGGTGCACAATCAGTAATCAACCCAATGAACAAGATAAGAGGTGTGTAAATATACACAGCAGACTTACCTCTGTTCCTTCACAGTTTTTCCAGAATCCCTCCGCCACCCCTTCTCCACACTTACAACTATTTCTGTATTAACCTGTAGGGGTGGGTACTCTGGGTTCGGACCAAAATTCCAAGCTCAGAGCCCTCCCCTCGGACAGCACACCAAATACGCATAACCTCTACTGTTTATTATATGTAAGTGTGAAATCGTGAATTTGCAGTAAAAAAAATGAAGACAAATCTGAAAGAAAGAAGATAATGGTTTCTTGCTGATGTCCAGTTGCAGACAGATTATGTGTCCTAGCTCCCACTAAACTTTCCCTTACCTTTTTCGTGCTCTCTCATTGGCTGTAGGTCCTTGCCGATGTCATTTAAAGTCAAAATACAGGTCAAGATTTGTCTGCGATTTCCACAAAACTGTCAGCAAGTGAAAATCGGGGCTAAAATCATGCAGTGTGTGCCCGGCTTAAGTGTGTTGGAGCTGGGTGGAGCTATAATCTGCAGGACATGGGAGCAGAAGCAGGATTGGACACCCCTGCACTATATGGAAAAAGTAATGGGAAGCGTGATTAGCATTGTATTTTATTACGTGAGGCTTGCATACAGCTGCTCAGCCACTGCAACTCATTCCACGAAGCTCACGCTGCACAGTTTTTGTTTGGATATTAATGGCAGGGGAAATTTGGAACTCCTCAGCTACTGTATGGAATAAGCAAATGCTTTGTGGCTTTGATTTGCTGCTGTCCCTAAACACTTTTAGTTACCAATAGTACCACTAACAGTTGACTGTGGAATATCTAGCAGGAATGAAATTCCATGAAATTACTTACTGTAATGGAGGCATCCTATTATAGTACCACATTTGAATTTACTGAGCTCTTCAGAACGACCCTTTTTTCACAAATGTTTGTGAATGCAGATTGTATGGCTAGGTGCTTAGTTTTATACACCTGTGGAAATGGGTCTAATTAAAACACCTGAATTCAATAATTAACAGGTGTGTCTCAGCATATTAAAATGATTTCTGAAGGATTATTTGACACTGAAGACTGGAGTAATTGGCTCCTGAAAATTCAGCTGATTCATTAGCTGCTATAAGTAACAAGAAAAACTAAGTGTAGTAAATGGTAAAACTATTTGTGCTACAAACCAGTGATTAAAATAATAAATTAATTTTATAACAAATATAATTTTGCATTATCAAGTAGCATAAAGGATCGTTTTTGTGTGATTAACACCCGAAAGCCTCAAACATTCAAGCTACACATGACCACACATTAAAAATAAGTTGGATAGCTACAGTCAGGAGGAGACTGGTCTTGTTTTGTCACACCAAGCCTGCAAAAAGTTGCATAGGTAACAATTTAATTTAGAGACAAATACTTACTATTAACTCAGCTTAGTAGCATGCATATTTCTAGCATATATGCTGTTTATTAGTACTTATAAACCATATATTAATGCCTTATTCTGCATGACCATATTCTAGATCCCTTAATCCTACCTCAACTACCTTACTAACTATCAATAAGCGAATTTGGAGTTTGAGTCAAAAGTCATAGTTAATAGTTATTTAATAGAGAGAATTGCTCCCTAATAGAGAGATTTCTTTGGTCCTGCTTGTTTATCGTAGTTAATGCTGGTGTATCCTTTATACTGATGACCTGCAAAACTTAGCTGGTAAAGCTGATTAAACATGGAAGATTGTTGGTTAAGCTTGTTAAGAAGTCCCGTGTTGGTCTTATTCGTAGAGTATTAATCTCCTTGAATCAAAAATATATCAGTTCGACTCCTACAGTGGATTGTCTTTTTCACAACTAAGACCATTATTTAAATAGCATCAAGCATTGGCTCAAAGTTCAGTCACAAGCTGTACGTTTAACCGCTAAACACATTACACATTTCCACTGTGTCTAAGAACAGGTTAAATCTGTGTTCAACTGCATCCTCTTCATCCCAGGCTCCAGTCCCCAGCCTCTGAAGACACAGGATGTGCGGCCCAGGAACAAAGAGCATGGGTGGGATCGAGGCAGGTGGGGGTTGACTGGGGGAGGAAGCGGAAAGGATAGATGACAGGCCCTCTCTGTTTAGCACGCTAAGCATGACCGCCATGCTTGCTTCTGTCGGTCTTACGCATGCAAGTCTTCATTCTCCTGATTATATGGACATCAGTATCCATTCCCACAAGGAGGAAAGTGTAGAAAACTCTCGCACACCACCCTAACGATACAGACTGACCACGGTCCATGATAAAATAGGTTGGAACGTTTTCAGTTCTACAGCACAGAAAGAAGCTTTCTCACACTGTTTGGCACTTTGCACTGCCTCGCTTGTCTTGACCTTCTCGACTGTAACCAACAGTGAACAGTTACAATGATGTAACAATATAAAAAATGCTGAATATATTTTAATTCCAAAATCTAATTCTAAAAACAAATTTAAATTGAACTTATGGAGTTGAACTTATTGATCAAAAAAGTCATGTTTAATTGTCTCTCACATTTGACATGCAAACCCATTGCTGCATGATTTTCCTCAATTGCAAAAACAATCAAAATAACAAAATAATAAAATAAAATTATTGAAATATTCCTTAAAACGGTGACATTTTAAAACGGTATATTGATATATATATATATATATATATATATGTATATACACAATTAAAATTGTAAACAAACAACCTCCTGACCTCCTGAAATTATCCCCATGAATTACTCACCATCAAGGCATCCTAGGTGTATATGACTTTCTTCTATCAGACGAATCCAGTCGGAGTTATATTAAAAATTTTCTTTGATCTTCCAAGCTGTTAAATGGCAGTCAGCATGTGTTGCAGTGCTTCAGTCCAAAAGAAGTGAAATAAAGCACCCATCCATAATAAAAAGTACCTCACACGGCTCCAGGGGGTGAACAACGGCCTCCTGTAGTGAATCGATGCGTTTTTGTAAGAAAAATAACCATATTTAAAACGTAATAATCACTTTAATCTAGCTTGCGCTCACTGTTGTACACGGAAGCAGCTCCGGGCGGATGACACAAGATGTCGGAGTTGCGCATGCACCGCTCAGAAGTGACGAACGCGTAAGCGCAAGGGAGGGATCAAAACAAAACAACGGTCACGAATTAGAAGTACAAAATGAGGATTTGTAAAGAAGAATGTCAGAGAGTTTTGAAATAAGCCAAGAGGAAACTGGTTTTCCTTTGCTTCCTTTGCTCCCATAAACAAACGTTGGTTTTCACGAGACTGACCGGCGCATGCGCAACGCCGACCTCATACGTCATCCTCCCGGAGCTGCTTCCGTATACAACTGTTGGCGCAAGCTAGATTAAAGTGATTTTTATATTTTGAAAATGGATATTTTTCTTACAA
Source organism: Sinocyclocheilus grahami (assembly GCF_001515645.1). Taxonomy (NCBI): domain Eukaryota; kingdom Metazoa; phylum Chordata; class Actinopteri; order Cypriniformes; family Cyprinidae; genus Sinocyclocheilus; species Sinocyclocheilus grahami. Next base: position 164,739 of record NW_015506528.1, read on the forward strand.
AAATGCATCGATTCGCTACAGAAGGCCTTTGTTCACCCCCCGGAGCTGTGTGAGACACTTTTTTGTATGGATGGATGCGCTTTATTTCACTTCTTTTGGACTAATGAACTGCAACACCCACTGACTGCCATTAAACAGCTTGAAAGATCAAAGACAATTTTTTTATATAACTCCGATTGGATTCATCTGAAAGAAGGAATTTATATACGCTTAGGATGGCTTGAGGGTGAGTAAATAATGGGCTAATTTGCATTTTTGGGTTAACTATCCCTTTAAGCACCTCTCTGACCACTGCTGAAAAAGAAAATTACTTTTTTGTTTCAGACCCTATTTAAGCCCTATTCATGTAAAGTGTCATTAACATCATTCTTTGCAGGCCGGAGTAAAGCGAAGGTGCCACAGCTGAGAGAGAGATTAGCAGGTCAAGGCGATCACTGACTAACCTCTGCTGTAGTGAGTTGTGCTCATTAAGAGAAGCTAATCAGATGGTAAAGAAGAGAAAGCCGTCCTCCGGCGCTCCATGAATAAAGAAAACAACAGGACAAAACACAGGGGAAGACAACCAGTTTATTGGCAGCTGCTTGAGACTATCTTGCTGTGGCAATAGATTGCTCACAGTTATGTCAGAGGTTTTCAGGCCGAATCGATAAATGAAGTCAGTGCTCTTAACAAACAGCGGTCGTGCCCTTTCAGATGGTGGGCTGAGAGAAAAGCCCCTCCACTCACACACCATTCACAGGCTAACAACTTCCATCCTTTATATCAAGTGAATAGAGGTGCTTATGCTAATCATCATTAAATGGAAGTGGCATTATTTATTGTGATTAGAGCATCAAAAATCTGCAGTTTAAAGTGAAAATAAAACATCTCACTGTTGTTAAAATGGACTGAAATGATATACGGTGTACACTATAAAAAAAACTGGCAGCTGTGACTGCTAGAACTTTACTGTAACAAATAAAGTGACAGTGTTTCAGAGATTATGGACTGTACATTTTAAAGGGATCATTCACCCAACAATGAAAATTCGGTCATTATTTATGATTCCAAACCTGTATGAGTTTCCTTCTCCTTCTGAACACCAAAGATATTTTACAGAATGCGAGTAACCAAACATTCCATATTATGGAAAAAGTACTCTGGAAGTCAATGGCTACCGTCAACTAGTTACCACATTCTTCAAAATATCTTCTTCTGTGCTCAACAAAATAAGTTTTCTTTTGTTTTGGTAAGTACATGTTTTGTCTTATTAGCTGTAAATTATAAATGATAAGCAATGTGTCCTATAGTGCATGTATGTGTATTGTCTTGTTAAATATTATACAAATGTAACCATATGGTAACATACAATACAGTTAATCAATTAACAGGCCATAGCATTTTTACTTTTTACTTTACAGCATACGTTTTTTTGTGTGTATGCTCAAAAAATCCATTTCTTTTTTGTTTTTGATAAGTAGCCTATATGTTTGTCTTATAATTTACAAGTAATATAATAATACATACTTTTTACATATTATATATTTTACTACATTTACACGTCTTGTTAAATATACAGTTTTTAACCTTATAATAACTGATAGTACAGTTAATTACTTAAAAGGCAGTTTTAACATTGTTTTTCAGTTCAAATTACCCATATTAATTGCACCATACATTACCACTGTAATGTAAATAAATGACATTTTGCTTGTGACCAACACGAAACACATCTGAATTCTGGAAGCAAGATAAACCTGTGCATGTGTATATATGATTGCGTTTTGCTGCCTCAGCTGAGGGAAAAGCGCACAGACTACAAACTTGATGTTTCCTGGCGTATGACAAATCTGATGGCTTCCTCGTGTCATGCAGGTCAAAAGGTCAATAGAATATATCCAGCAGTTTGTCACATTTGATGATACGTTTGTGTCAGTCATTCTGATGTGTCTGAAGGCTGTTCACAGCCAGATGTCTGATACTGTTGTGTGACAAAATACTAAATGGTGTGTTTTTTGTTGCACTGATTGAGCACACAAATTTATTACTGACTGAACTGAGGGATTGTTATTTTAGCAATAAAAGGGCAATAAAAACGTTTGAAAATGTATTTCTAACCCCACTGTAAAGGTTTCTCTTTGTAAGCTTTGTTTAGGGGTGGCTGGAATGCAGCTTTATGCACAACTGGTACAATATAGCAGTTTAGGTGTTATTAACCATGAAGAAGAGCAAACTGTGATTCAAGTGGTCATATG
>NW_015506528.1:167330-183922 GCF_001515645.1 Sinocyclocheilus grahami
TTGTTTCTGAAGGGAATGCGCCCCCGATCTACATAAATGCGACTCATTCATGATCCAGACTCATCTACAGAAAAATTAGTATAATGTTTTGTATTGAATTTTTGCAAATCGCCTTTCCTAATAATGTGCTGATTAGCAAGTTTCACGATGAATGCGGCTAAAGTAAACCGTCTCTCTGAGAGCAGCTCGGAAGAGAGGGGCGGGGTCAGCAGAGCTCATTAACATTTAAAGGAAAATGCTACAAAAACGGCTTGATCTGAAAAGAGCTGTTTTTGACAGGGTAAAAAAAGGTGTTTTTACACTACCATTGAGACATTTTAACCAAACTATGTTACAGACTTCTCATTAAGACCCTAAAGAATCATATCAACTTGTGGAAAATGGGCATCCTATAAAAAAAAAACGAGTACTATATGAATGATTATGGGAAGAAAAAAAAAACATAATTCCTAACCTGGGGTTCACCACATGGGATTCACAATGATTCAAATAGGACATGTTAGGTTTATTATATATTAACAAATGTATAAATCTTATAAAGAAATGGTATAAACAGAAATAATAACAGAAAAACAGTCATTTTTGATGAATATATGCAAGGTAACACGACCATGTAAAGCAACAGAAGATGCACTTCCTGCAAATATAGTAAGTTTGTCATGAGCAGATTCAGATGGCTTGTCAACAGATCTTTCACTGATTATCTAAAGCATAGTGCACACAAAACTGGCTGTGCTTTCTCAAAATGCCAAGCGCCAATCTGCTGGGGTTTACAGGTATTTAATGTCATAACTACGAATTCCTAATTTGTTACAATAAGCACTTGCAAGAAAGGACTAATCACTGTTACGAGATTCACAAATTACATCTTTGAAAGATGTTTAAGAATTGTTAGCAAGTAAGCAAGACCTTACTAAGCACAGCTATTCCACTGTCCTCTGAGATTTACATTTTTGTGTGTATCGCATTACTGCGCCGATCTGATACTCTATCATATCAGTCGGATACGGACCTTTTTCCGGATCAAGTATCAGTCTGATGGGACTGAGCCAATACGATTCTGTGCATTATGGTTGTTACTGTTAAGGTCAAAAAAGGGAAAGCAGTGAATTTATACAAAGTGAATTGTACAATAATGTACAAATAAAAAAAACTAAGCATGAAGGTTCACCTGGCACAAAGACATAAGCAGATAATAAGAAAACAGACAACAAACAAGATCATATGAATTCATACAAATTAGCCACCAAATCACCAATTACGAATTTCCATGAGATTGTGTTAGTCACGTCATTCAGCACTCAAACAACATGTTGAGATCGCTTACGACAGTCAACACAGTAAAACTCTCTCCAAGATGATCCAAAGTTCCCATTCTCTTGCATAAGCTGATCATAAAGACCTGTGCTTTTGTTTAAAAGACTGTATTTTGCTGGAGTTTATTGGTGATTCTGAATGGTCAAGTACTCACAATCAGATGTCTGTTGGATGAGAGAACTGGAGTAGCGAACTGAATGACATTTTCATTATGGAACAAGGTTCTATGTGACTCTGAGTGATTATGCTTTAAATTGTGAATCATGATATGCCCAGAATATGCTTAAGCATTTTGTGACACTCTGCATTGGAGAATTTCATAAAGATAATTCATCTTTGGCCTATTTGTTATATCATGTCTTTTTGTCTTATTTAAAAAAAAAAAAATCTACACAATACATTTTATAGAAGTGCTTATAGTGTATATATATGTAGCAATAACTATCAAAAATGCAATGTTGTAGTATAAAGAAGTTATGAAACAAAATGTCCGAATTTTCATTTAAGTGGGTGACTACTGACCAGAATAGACAGTAATGTATACCACACTTTATGCTGACAGTCAAGTCTTTCACTGACTTGAAAGTTGAAGGTTTGAGGGGCTCAAAAGTATTTCCTACCTTAATAAGGAGCGCTGCCCAAAAGTTTGGACATACAGTTAGGCCTGTCACGATAACAACTTTTTGTTGTGCGATATATTGCCCTATAAATAATTGCGAAAAGCGATATTATTGTAATTTTAAAGACCCTTGTATGCCACTGAATATATAATCATAATAATATAATCACAGCAAGGCCTACACGATGACAAATGTTCCAAATGACAACAAACTTTTAATTTTTAGGAATATTAAATCATGAAAATTAAGTATCAAAATATTAGATACCTTAATAAACTTGAATAAACTTTTTCTAACAAAAAGTGCAAAGTAACAATTAGAAAAAAAGAAAAATGCACAAAGAGTTTGTATGGAGATTTTTCCATCTAGAGATTTTTCCCTGACCTTCTTTTCTCTGTAAATTAAGCGTGCACACTATTGCTGAAAAACACAATCACTACTCAGCAGTCAGATGTGCGTATGCACAAAGATCCCTAAACAAGACCATATCTGCATATGAAACTTTGTTTGTGGAAGCATTTTTTACATTTGAACTAGTACCTCATGACTACACCACGTTATGTACGAGAAGCTGCAAAAGACACGGGCGCAAGTGGAATGTAAAAAACATGGTGACATTAATGTTTAAGTAAATATAATGGGCGATATATTGCGTCAACAAAAATGATTGAGGTCATGTACATATATTACGCGGTAAGTCGATATATTGATTATTGCGACAGGCCTACATACAGTAACTAGCTCAATGATTAAATACAGAGTAACTAAGTGGCTCTTTAAGAAAGGGTGACCCATTGGGGACCCAAGGGTTATACACGCTTTAAAATTCCAAAAACGTACACATTTTCGCAGCAATAATATATATAAGAATTCCCAAAAGAAGTAAACCGTTCTTAAAAGCATCCTTTTTCTTGATGTAAAGAACATTTTAAATATTTCCACCTTTTTGTGTGATGAAAAGTTTCCATGGATGTTAAAGGTTCTTCAAGATGCCAATAAAAAAAATCGTAAATTATTTTGAAGAGCGAATTGTTACTATAAACCTGTGTGCTTTGAGTGCTGGTTCATAGCCCTGCTGAGAGTTTTGCATGTCCTGGTCAGATGTGCTCTTGTGTGAAATGTCAAATATCAATGGAAATGCCGCTTTGCCAAACAGTGTGATCCCTCTAAAGCCTTCCTAGAGAGAACTGAAGCAAATGAATAACAGATGAAACAAATGGGATACACTTGTGCAGTGGTTTCTGATGGCTTGTGGGTCTGTTCCAGATTGGGTCAAGGAGAGGAAAGGATCAAAAATGCAACTATCCATTCAGCTAATTGTCCATTTAGCATAGCAAATAGGCTTATTTGTAGTGCTCATGAGGCCAGGGTCAAATCCAGCCGTGTCCCTGACCTGTGTTTTCAATTGAACACCCCTTAATACAATTTCAAATGTTAACTAATCATAACTGGTGTTAAAGAGCTCAGACATCTCATCCTAAACTTACCCTGAGAATGGACAAATGTGCACTGCAATGAAATACTGACTGCGTTGAGCCACTGTTATGTTAAATGACCAATTACATGTGGAACATATCAAGCTATATACAGAATAAAAGAAAAATGTCCTCCTGAACCAGCTAATCCATCTGAAACACACGGCTTACCTTGTGCCTTTATCACCCATCGCGAGGATCTGCGTGCGACAGAAACTCTTCTGCTGTGGGAAGAAGATGAGAGGGTGATGGAGCTGAGGGGGAAAACGAAAGATGAAGAGAATTCACTATGCTGCGTTAGAGAGCCGCTGTCACTTAAGCAGCTCTCCTCGCGGTCTGAGCGCTTTCCAGATGAATCCAATTACAGGAGCATCTCCACTGCCGCTTGCCAACAGACAACCGAAAATAAAACAAGCAGAAGCCGGCGATTCCTCGTTGAGTCCTTCAGGTGGGAATGTAGGAACGATAGACGCTGTTTGGAAAATCCTAACGCTTAAGAAGCGTCCGTTTGATATCCACACTATCTAGCAGAGCTCTTCCGCTGTGTTTTCCTCTCCTCGTCTCTCTCTCTCTCTCTCACATAAACTCGCTCTCTCCCCTCCTCTCTGGATGTGTGTCTCTGGAAGCAGATTTCTTCTGTGCAGAGGCTGCAAGATGAGCGACGACATCGTTTAAAGTGCTGTCACATTACAGTTCTAAACACCCAAAGCAATAAATCAATACCGACTAGGATAAAGCATATCAATCAGCCATCGTGAGGGTTTAAGATAGTTTTATTCACTGAAAAAGCATCCCTGATATTTTAGTGTTTTTAGCATGTATCAGATAAATAAACCAACCTCATTAAGGTACTGCAAATAAGTCAATATAAACATCAAGATGACTATAAATGATGCTGAAATTAAAACCCACACAAAATATGACAGCAATGCATCATTACTTCAGACTGTAATGACAAAAGTGTAACACTCTAAAATACATGAATTCTCAAATGAATGCTAAATCGTGTCATATTGACACTTTCCACAAATAGGATACATTTTGGTGTCCCATGACTTTATTAGGCACAAATTTCAAGTTTTTAACCTAACCATTAACCCATAATGAAAAGTAGTTACAGTAGTTTCAAAACTAAAAGCATCTCAAATATTTATTAAAGTTACAAATATCAAATAATAATAATACATACAAATACACTAATCACAACAATTTTTGACATTTTAAAATTAGTAGTTATTTTATAAAATGTTTTATTTCATTGTTTATTTCACAACAAAATCACTTAAATTGGTGTTTAAAAATATATCATGACAAGTTTTGGTATTTCAGGACATACAGTATTTTGTACCCTATTCATGGAAAGTGCCTGTTAGAACATAGGACTTATTCCTATTTGCTCTTTGTCTTTCATTTTGCATGTAAACAACAGACTTAATAATCAAACTCACGTTTGGTCCTTACGTTTTTACAAAAAAGAAATGAGTGTAGTTAACAAATATACCGCCGTTTCCTTGATAACTGTGCTACTTTGAGAACAATCCACATTTGGAAAGGCAGAGTTCTTTTAAGTTTTACTCGGTAACAATATCATTAAAAAAGAAAACGCTTTCCTCTAAAAAAAAAACAACAACAGCACTTTTAAGGGCAAACAAATGTAATCTTCATAAATCGAACTAAAAAAAGCTATTGCTCCAAGTAGTGCCACCTGTAAACATCCCTGTTTTTGCTGTTGAAATTAATTTAATTGTACATCAATTATTCTAAGTCAACCAAAATATCTAATAGATGTTTCCTTGTAGATTCTTCTTAATCTCATGAAGTGTCTTTGATTTACTTAACCCCAGTATTTCAAGCAGGTCATGAAATACATGCCAAGGTCATATTTAATAAATCTTTATGTTCAATTCAAATATTTAATCGATTTTTGCATTGCATTGGAACATTATTTTCATGACAATTACGCACATTTTTACCCTAATTCTCATTATTGCAATTTGAAAAATCTTGCTCTGATTATCATAACACTTTTTAAATAATGTATTTTTAACATGTAAAGTTCTCTATAATAATTATAGAATTGTTTTATACTGACGTTATGCTAATATAAATTTATAAATGTGAAAATGGAACTTTTTATTAGTGCTGTCAAACGATTAATCGCGATTAATCGCATCCAAAATAAAAGTTTTTGTTTACATTATATGCATGTGTGCTGTGTATATTTATTATGTATATATAAATATACACACACATGCATGTATATATATTTTAGAAAAATAGGTTATGTTTATATATTAAATATATTTATTTATCATATAAATTATATGAATATAAATATAGGCATGTGAATACATGTAAATATTTTCAAAATATATACTGTATGTGTGTGTATTTACGTATACATAAATATACACAGAACGCACACATACATTATGCAAACAAAAACTTTTATTTTGTATGCGATTAATCGCGATTAATCGTTTGACAGCACTACTCTTTATACATTTAACTTTCATAAAGTTTCATAATTTTATAAAAAACATTTCTTATGATTTTGGGGTGATCTGAACATGTTCTTTGTAGTGAGATTCTCTCTTTTATATATATTTCATTAACTTACAGTGATCTACAGTAAGATCAGAGATTTCTGAGGCACATAGTACTTCATCATAGCAACTAGCACATACGGTTTTAGGTTAATAAATATTCTAGACTCTACATTAAATCTCCTCGGTCCAACAGCTGACAAGTGTAAGATGGGCATTAGATTTTCCTCATCTAACCTTTAATTAACATGCAAATGAACACAGCAGATCGAATCACATGGCAGTAATTTGGATCTTCAAAGTCAGTCAGAGCGGTGCGCTGTGATTCTCATCAGACACAGGGCTCTTTTAAATGCTAATCTGAGCGCAGTTTAGCAGTGAGCATACTGGGTCTCTATGGCAGCACTAAAGAGTGTGGCGGAGGCCAAGGCTTCCTCTCATTCATTTTTAAAACACGAGTCCCTTTTTATAATAAATTACTGGAGTCAGTCCAGTAAAGCTGAGCACTTCCCTGAGGCAGTGATTAACAACATACAGTGGGGTCTAAAAGTCTCAGACCACTAGTGAAAATGCTTCTATTTAGCTATTTTTCTAACTTAATATATATTTTTTTATTATTAGAAATCATTGGCATGACAATTAGAGGGAATTTAAAAATCAACAAACAAAATAATTGGCGTGTTTGCTTTAAAGGTGGGGTAAGCGATTTTTCAAAAACGCTTTAGAAAACTGATTCGGGCCGAATAGCAAAACAAACTTGTAGCCAATCAGCAGTAAGGGGCGTGTCTACTCATGATGTGGAGGAGAGAGCGTTCAGTCCGAGCCGAGCGACAGAACGATAGATAGAGATGGCGGATAAAAAAACAAAAGAGGAAAACGTCTGCGGAACAAACGAAGGCTTAAGGCAATAAGGCAAGAAGTAGGACCCGTGTAAATATCGGATCAGCTTTCCAGCGCTGGAGAGAACTCAAAGAGCGGAAGGCCAGCGATCGGATGCCGAGGTTGCTTTGTTTCTTCTCGATAGGTGAGTAACACCGTGTCTGCGCCGCAACAGCTAAAGTCTGTCTAGTACACTGGACACGACAAAGCGACCGTTGAAAATCATTTGGAATTTGTGTCAATACGTCATGAATAGAATGCAGCAGCAGTTTTCTGTCGGGGATTTATCGTGTCGTGCCGCGCCGCATCCAGTGTAGGCCATAGATATGTATCTATGGTGTAGACAGCATCACTGATTATAATGAGTTCTATTGTATTTTGTCGCGCCGTGCCACTCGCGTCCGGTGTAGACACAGTGTAACATTGGTTTTGCTTTGTTTCACAGAACTAATCGTTGCCTGGGTTGCGTACGTATGTGTGGGGCGGAGCTACCAAATTAGGGGCGAGACCCTTTTGGGGTAGGGGCGTGTTTGTTTTGGTGATTTCAAATGTCAACACTGGCTACCAGAAATCGCGTACCCCACCTTTAATGACAGCAGCACTCAAGCTATATGAAATCATCCTATTTGTGCAAAACCTGAAGATTATGTTTTTCAGAACAGGATATAATCATTATCATAATGATGATGTCACAATTTGCTTGAGTACATTTCATTAGTGATCTAGAAATAGATCAATATGATGTTCACTGTGGTCTAAGACAGCTAAAATATATACACTAGCATTCAAAAGTCTGGGGTCAGTCTTTTCTGCTCACCAAGCCTGCAATCTATCAAACCTTATTTGATAATATCTATAAAGTGTAATACTATTACACTGTAAAAGTTTTCAATTTTATTTAGTTCTTTTTAAATGTCATTTATACCTGTGATGCAAAGCTAAATTTTCAGCAGCCAATTACTCCAGTCTTCAGCATCACATGAACCTTGAGAATTCATGCTAAGAAATATTTCTTATCAACTTAAACAAGTTCATATTTTTGTGGAAATACATTTGTTTCAGGATACTTTGATGAATATAAAGTTCAAAAGAACAGCATTTATTTAAAATAGAAATCTTTTTACACTGTAAATGTCTTTACTGTCACTACTGATCAAATGAATATCAGCATTGATTTCCTAAAAAATACTGACCCCACAGTTTTGAACAATAGTGCTTTTTTTCCCATTTATAATATTTATATCTCATTGTATATTGCATTCAAGAATCAGTGTCATTGTGCGACAATATACAATGGCCTTTTACCAGGCATTCAATTTTGTGTCTGTTCTGTGTTTTGGTCTCTAAAAATAGGACTGACATGCGAATACATTGGGCTCGAGTTTCCACGTATTCAGAAATGTGTTGTTGTATTCCTAAAACAGGCTGAATCAATTTTGTTCATGTTTCCCTTTGATATCAAATCCCAGAGGCAGTGATATCTGGTGTACGTCAAGAGATCTCTACAAACCTTTGTTTGTTTGTTCAAGCCTACAAACGCTTTGGCACATTCTGCATCGGTAATTCATCTGTAACAACATTTCAAAATAAAACCCAGACAGCTCTGCTCAACAGTCGCCAGACCCCTGTAACATTAGCACATCTGTCTGCGTTTTGGATGACACAGCCTCTTAGCAACAAATACTGTCACAATACTAAGGGTACTGACGGAGTGCAGAGTGTGAGCTTTTCCCAACAAGGTTGTGTTTTGATGACATCCCTGAGTGCATTTCCAGGAGTGACTTCAGTTGATAAGATGGAAAAAGGCAGCCCGTGTGTGGTCTCAGATATCGCTCCAGAGCACAGCTCGACGGCTCTTGTCCACGCTTACCACATATTCACCTGACAACGACCAGGCCACCGCGCTTATTGAAGCTCTGCAAAAAATTATTTAATCTTAGAATTCAATTTAAAGACAAAATTAAAGAGATAATTCACAGCATCCCACCCAAAAAAGCATTCGGCAAAAGTGGAATTATTGACACAACAACCTCCATAACCATAGTCCATGCAACTAATATGCTGTATTCCAATTATCCCGAAGCCACATTAAAAACTAAAATATAGCTTTGTGCAAAGAACAGACCAAAATTTAAGTTAATATTTGCTGAAAATCTTTACCGCTCTTTAAAACCTGTCACAATTTAGAGTTTGTTTATATGCATCATGACAAATCTTTACATAATAATGGCTGATTGTATATTATCCCTTATTTGAGAGTGACTTGCAGTAAATGAAAAAGGGAAAAAAAGTAAACTAATCAACCCGGAGTGCATTTCCTGTACAACAATGTAACTTGCTGCTTAACTCTTCCTTTGCCCCAACGCTTCCATGCAATTGACAGAATTTTCCAGCTTTCTGTATTTTCACTGTTATATGGTAGGGGGCACTAATACACATCTTCTGAAAAAGTACTGAATGTCTAGATAAAACACAAGTGAAGAAGAAGCAGCAGCAAAAACAAGCGATCGTGTATAAAAGCAGATGCGTATGTAAAATAAAGCGATGATCAAGCATTAAACAGCATTTCAATCAAAACTGCCTAACGTTACCAATGTGAAATGAAATGTTACCGAATGAAATGTTGACCCATGAAGTGGTTTGGGATTGTGCAAGGTTTGGGGGTGATGATGGAAGCAATCGACTCCATCTATGTTTTGAATCATCGTTCTGAATCCTATACTGCAAAAACACGATTTTCTCAGCTTTTCATTCAAAATGTTGCTTTTTTTAATGAAACTTACAAGTATTCATAAAAAAAGCATGACGCTAGAATAAAACAGGGTTTTTGTTTAAAAGCAGAGGCTCTGTTCTTTCTTTTCTTTTTTAGACATATTGCATGTTCAGATATTCATACAACAAAATATAAGGGGGGCCATGAACGTTTTGTGAAAGTGACTCAAAGTGCTAGCGGCGACTTGCAACTAAAAAAAAACATTGGCTGGGAGTAAAAGATGCAAAGATGCTGGGAGTCACATTTGCAAAATTTAAGCGAAATTTTATGGGCAAAAAATGACTATTTTCTACAGTATTGTCAAAAGCTTAGCAATGTAAAAAGTAGGGCTGTCAAAATTTTTTTTTAAATTTCGAACATTCGTCGAATTTAAAATAAAAATCCACATTCGAATGCAAAAACGTTGCATTCGCATTTTAGTTGTGCGTCAGGCAGCCTTATCAGTGGCACACAAGATGCGATGACGATGTAAGTATTGTTGCATTTTAATGCTTTTTTAGCCTATCCAGTGGAACCCACGCTGCTATGTTGTTCATTCAAAATATTGTGGAAAAAGAGAACATCAATGCGGAGAAGATGTTGTTTACGTCAAAACTGAAACCAAGCCATTCACACAGAACACATTTGTATCGCATTTTCTAGAGGGACATCTATCACCGTTGCACTCGCGCCTCGCACAAGAGAGCCTTGTTTAGAAAGCCATGTAAAATTAATGTAAGTTCAACTTTTAAAAACATGTCTCGAGACTTTATGGCAGTTTTTCCCCATCCCACTGCATCTCATGTTTTTAAACGAAAAAAATGTAGTCTTTGTGATTGGTTTTTAGTCCTTCATATTAAACTGTACATACATCCATGATGCTGTTTTGTTTCTAATTGTTTAAGCAACTTAAATAATTATATATGGTTTATAAACATGATTTTAAACATTATGCACTTTTTTCAAAGATAGTCGTGTTATTTTATTGCTTTGAAGAAAATAACATTAGTAATATTTTGCTCGATGAGCCTTCTTGTGGCCCCCTAACTGAAATTATGCCTTTTAAATTCGAATATAATTCGAATATTGATCATATTTAAGTAAAAAATTGGAATTTAGTTTTTCAGCCATTTTGACAGCCCTAGTATAAAGCACAGCTCCTAAGTCACACCAAAGTCACTTTCAAACCAAGCAGCTTTCTGTTGGTCAGAACAGTGAATTCACATGACGAACTTGAAATGAGCAAACACTTGAGCAAAATCTGCGCTGGTAACTTTTATTGTCATCACAGAAACTCTTTGATTCTGCGTGAAATTACTGAAATTTGCCAATGAAATTTCGCTGAACAATGGTAAATTGACAATATAATAGATGAAACGGCCAATCAAATCAAGGCTGAGAAGCCTTGTTGCCATATGCATATTTTGTCAATCAAGCTTTTAAGTCCATCAAGCTTTGCTGAACTGTAAAAAAACTGGAGAAATTAACTTCCTAGTCACGACTATTTCCCGAAATTGTAATAATTTTTGGAACAACTGTGATTAAATCCACAACTGTAGTAAATTACATCACAATGGTGGTGGAGTTGTAAATTTAATTGAATTAATGTCAGATTATTGCTGTAAATATTAAACATGGCATCTAAGGACTACTTCGCTATTTTGTTCTCCATTGTTTCACTTTATTTTCAGATATTTGATTCAATTGCAGGCTCCGTATTACATTCCGCTTGGTTTCTAGAGCAAAGCCTCACACGTGCACTCTTTAAAGACAGTGCTTTCATTGTCTTTACAGACTAAAAGATGTAGAATGAAAATGTGGAATGACATACTGTATATAGCTTTTACTGCATATTAGCCAGTCCACATTTCATAATAACAAGAAACTATGCTGTAGTTCTGACCACACAATTCTGGTATGCTGTTTGCAAATGTGTGTTGGAGCTATGGTTTTGGAAAACACAGAAATATTGAATTATGTTTGTCATGACAGAATTTGCAATCATAGTTTGCTAACGATACTTAGGAAATGCAAGTATGGTTAGGAAATTAAATGATTGGTTGTCCATGGTGGCCATCCCTGAGTTACCTGTGCATGTCAGGAAGCCGTTTTTCCAGGTTTCCTGTGCTCACATTCCATATGTAGACGGCACCGTCTGCAGAGCCAGCTGCCAGGAAACTGCCATCCGGACTGAAAAAGAGAGAAAACCGTCCATTGTGACTGATGACTACAGACTGAAACGCATTACTCTGTGGAACTGATTCTCTCTTGCCGTATAGATCCCTCGGGCCTGTGATCTGATAAAAAAAATTAACTGAAATGTCAGGAAGCTATACAAAACATATCTGTCCAGTATGTTCCTTAACCAAGCGAATGAGACTGCAAGACTGCATTTTAAAGAGTAGTAGCTTTTTTATTTTATGCTGAAATTATGCTGCCTTCAAAGACCTTATTTTGGACAAATTAGACATGGCTTTAAAGGAACACTCCACTATTTTTGAAAATAGGCTCATTTTCCAACTCCCCTAGAGTTAAACAGTTGAGTTTTACCTTTTTCGAATCCATTCAGCCGATCTCCGGGTCTGGCGGTAGCACTTTTAGCTGTAGCTTAGCATAGATCATTGAATCTGATTTGACCGTTAGCATCTCGCTCAAAAATGACCAAAGAATTTCTATATTTTTCCTAGTTAAAACTGGACTCTTCTGTAGTTACATCGTCTACTAAGACCGACGGAAAATGAAAAGTTGTGATTTTCTAAGCCAATATGGCTAGGAACTATACTCTCATTCCGGCGTAATAATCAAGGAACTTTGCTGCCATTGGCTGGTTTTATGATTGGCTAAAAATTCTAGGGACAGGTTTGATTTCCTTGGACACCTCTTTCTGTGATATTCACATGGTTGTAGGGTAATTTTATACATAGAATTTCAAAAAAATATAATTTACAACATCTTTTATATTATCCATGACTGGTGAGGACTGGTTTTATTCTAAATATTATGTATAACACCGTTATAATTTCCATTTGGTCCTACACTACCCTTCAAAAGTGTTTTTACACTTTTTTTATTCAGGAATTATGCATTAAACTGCACTAAACATTTTTTTTTTTTTCAGTGTAGTAGATATGCTTTGTTCGACTATTAGTTTAAATGGCATACACAGTTTCCTATGGCAGTGGGCTGTTTCTACCTGCACAGTCTAAAAGAAAAGTGTTGGCCAAGGAGGGAAGATGTTGAGTTATATGCCTGACACAAGAGGAGAAGGTGTTGAAGAATGATGAAGCAACCATTAGGTGCCTGCTTGTGACTCTCTCTCTTCTTTCAAGTGCTCGTGCCAGATCCATTTGTGAAAAAAAGCCACAGTGCGTACTGGCCTCGCTGTCTCCATGGAAACTGTATATGCCTATGCAGGGAAGTGCTAAAAAGACTCATCTGTGAGACTGGTTTCATATGGAACGTGTTGCATTTACTTAACAATGCTGAGAAAAACTGCAGGTTCAGACTGCGCATAAGGCTCTAGGATTATTGAAAATACATCTGAGGTAGAGGTAGAGCACACCATTTTTAAGCTAGAAATTGAAACAATCTATCTAATTCTTTAATACGGCACCTTACGCTGTTATATAAGCCTCTTCTGTTAATTCATACACAACAAACAAGTTTGGCAATGAAAGTAAGCCTAAAGCACAAAATAAGATATATTTTGCATAAATATAAACAGCCAGGTTCCAGTTGTAAAATTATCCAGTTGGATTATTTTTTATTTTAAAACGTTTTCTTGAGGAGCCAAAAGCCAGCGTGATTTCACGGTTGCATATTTGAAGAACTACAAACTACTACTTCTATAATTTTCAATGAACTTCCAATATTTTTTCTTTTATGTAAGTAAAACATTTTATGTTGTAATGCCATTTTTATATAGAAATTGAAACAATCTATCTAATTCTTTAATACGGCACCTTACGCTGTTATATAAGCCTCTTCTGTTAATTCATACACAACAAACAAGTTTGGCAATGAAAGTAAGCCTAAAGCACAAAATAAGATATATTTTGCATAAAAAAATAAACAGCCAGGTTCCAGTTGTAAAATTATCCAGTTGGATTATTTTTTATTTTAAAACGTTTTCTTGAGGAGCCAAAAGCCAGCGTGATTTCACGGTTGCATATTTGAAGAACTACAAACTACTACTTCTATAATTTTCTTCCAATTGAACTTCCAATATTTTTTCTTTTATGTAAGTAAAACATTTTATGTTGTAATGCCATTTTTATTAATTCCTATTGTATTTATTTATTTCTATATTTTTTAAATCCCTATAGAAAAAATAAAGACACTTCTCAGAATTAAAGAGTATAAATGAAAGGCTCCAACAAATAGCAGTGTGCATGTGTATATATATATATATCCATTCGAATGTTTGGGGTCAGTTAAATAAATTTATATTTTTATTCAGAAATAAAAAAGTTTAAATAAAAAATACAAATATTTTAAATTAAAAAATTACAGTGAAGACATCTGTAATCTCTATATATTTAATTAAATGCTATTCTTTTAAAATTTCTATTGATTAAAAAAATCCATGGTTTCCAGATAAATGTTAAGTAGCTCGCTAGTTAGTTTTTTTTTATAATAATCAAAAATGGGCATCAAATCAGCATATTAGAATGACTTCTGAAGGATCATGTGACACAGAAGACTGGATTAATGACACTGAAAATTCTAATTAAATTCTAATTAAACGGTTTACTGGATTTCAGATCAAATCAAATAAATGCAGCCCCCTAAAAAAAAAAAACAGATACCAACCCCAAACTTTTGAATGGTAGCGTAACTAAACAATACAATAATGTAATATTATGAATTTGCTTTGTTTTCCTCAGCAACACCAATAATCTAGTAATTAGATTAAAAATCTAATTACTAGCTCCAAAATTAATTTAATGAAAATAATGTCACTATACAAATAATCTAAAAGATAGGCTTAACATTTGTGTAAAATAAATAAATAAATAAATAACATGTCTAAAATAAATAAATAACACATCTTATTTTCTTCATTTTGAGGTTAAATATGACCTGCACAAGTTTTGTAAGTTTCACCACACGGTGAGAATAATCCAGACTTTGACCTGAGAGAAAACAAGACGTGGCTCTCACTGAAACTAGAAAGTGACAAGAGTAACAAATGAAATCCGTCTTGCCAGCTATCTTTACTCAGGGGGGTCAGAGCCTTTCCCCGTTCATTACGCTAGCAGAATTGGATTTTCCATCTACGTGTAAATCCACATGACCTCTCCAAAGACTAAGAAAAAAAAAAAGTCAGCACTGCAAAACAGGGTTGGTGTAGATGCCAGAAGCGCTCAACAGTACAGCGGTACGTTTCAGTGGTTGTAAGCATCACACCGCATGCCATCTTGAATGAGACATAGCACAGACATGTCCTATTACTGCGCAGACAGTGGTCTGCAAACTCAATACTGATGGATGGCTAGCGATGGCACGTAGTGTCCTGTTTGATTTCACTCACCTGAAGATGGCCTTGGTGCTGTCACTTCCACATTTGAATCCCTCCGCTCTGAAACAAGCAAGAAAAAGAGAGAAATCTGTGAGTGTTCTGTAAAATGAACAACAAAACTAATCAGAGTGCTCATACAGTTTTATATAAACACACTTTTGAAATGCCTTGGGCTATGTTCTGTCTATATAACTAGTTTCCCTGTTATTGCATTTGGAATTGCCTTAAAACAAAGGATCGTGCTGAAGGGAGCCGTTCTGTCAGTGGTGTCAGGGTATTGAATATGCATGATTGATGGTTTAAATAACAAATTCATTTCTTTGTCTCTTGGAACTTTAATCAACATTGTGAGCCTATTGCAAAGTCTTTGCAATGGCTTTCAGAAAACTGTGTTTCTCAATTTAAAAAGGAAAAAAACAAACTTCTCATTGTATATGGTAACAAAAACTGTGTCTGTGTGCATTTAGAAAAGTGTCACTGTCATCTGCCATGTCTATATAACATATATACATTACCATTCAAAACATTTGGGATAAAGTTTATACATATATACTTTACCTAACCCTAATTATTAATTTGTGGCACATATACTGTATATGTGTGTGTGTGTGCCCTAATTATACATTTTTAGCACATATGTGTGTGTGTATGCATACAGTATATGTATATTTATATATATAGATAGATAGGTAGGTGTGTGTGTGTGTGTATATAGATAGATAGATAGGTGTGTGTATGTATATAGATAGATAGATAGGTGTGTGTGTGTGTGTATGTATGTAGATAGATAGATAGATAGGTGTCTGTGTGTATGTATATATGTATATAGATAGATAGATAGATAGATACATAGGTGTGTGTGTGTGTGTGTGTGTGTGTGTGTATATAGATAGATAGATAGTGCATTTGGAATTGCCTTAAAACAAAGGATCGTGCTGAAGGGAGCCGTTCTGTCAGTGGTGTCAGGGTATTGAATATGCATGATTGATGGTTTAAATAACAAATTCATTTCTTTGTCTCTTGGAACTTTAATCAACATTGTGAGCCTATTGCAAAGTCTTTGCAATGGCTTTCAGAAAACTGTGTTTCTCAATTTAAAAAGGAAAAAAACTAACTTCTCATTGTATATGGTAACAAAAACTGTGTCTGTGTGTATTTAGAAAAGTGTCACTGTCATCTGCCATGTCTATATAACATATATACATTACCATTCTAAACATTTGGGATAAAGTTTATACATATATACTTTACCTAACCCTAATTATTCATTTGTGGCACATATACTGTATATGTGTGTGTGTGTGCCCTAATTATAAATTTTTAGCACATATGTGTGTGTGTATGCATATATGTATATTTATATATATAGATAGATAGGTAGGTGTGTGTGTGTGTGTGTGTGTGCGCATGTGCGTGCGTAGATAGATAGATAGATAGATAGATAGATAGATAGATAGATAGGTGTGTGTGTATGTGTGTATG
>NW_015506528.1:189021-204398 GCF_001515645.1 Sinocyclocheilus grahami
GCCGGGGGGCGGACGAACTCGCTGCCGGCCTCCTGGGCTGGGGAGGGATGGCTGCCGTCCGTGAGGGAGCGGAGGAGTCGCCGCCGTTCACCTGAGGCCGGAGCCTGCTGCCATCCGCCATGATGGGGAGGAGCAGGGAACGGGGGACTCCTGCTGGCTGCCCGAACCTGGAGGAGTCATCTCAGGCCATCCAACGGAGTGTCGGGCCGTCCACCGAGGGCTGTCTAGTGCCACCACCTGGCATCACGGAAGAGTTTACCCAGCTGGTGGAGGGCCGAGTGGCAGTGTGTCTGGGAACCGGAAGATTTTTTTTTTCCTCTCTCCCCTCTCTCGTCTCTGTCTCTCCTCATCCTTCCCTCTCCTTTTCTCTCGCCTCGTCTGTCTGTCCTTACCCCCAGGTACGCCGCAGCTGCCGTGATCGGCTCCCCCAGAGGGGGGAGGGGGGGGGGGTCTCGTGAATACCCCCCGGCCTGCGAGGGGGGTATGTGACGAGAGGGGCGGGGCCGAGAGCCGTGGGAACGGAGTGAGGCCGGTGGAGTAAATGCTAATGCGCAACACCTGCGCCACTCACCGGTCTCGAGTCCCACGGAGGAGCTCCGGAAGGATAAAAGGAGGAGTGACGACAGTGTTGGACGAGAGAGGACCAGGCCTGGATTTTATTTTGTTTTGTGTGCGGCAGTCGTGGGGCTACTTTTGTGTTTGTTTATTTTATTAAAGTCTTTAAAAGTTCGCCGGTTCCCGCCTCCTTCTTCCCGTGACTATGAACTTTGTTATATTGGTGCCGGAAGGATAAAAGGAGGAGTGACGACAGTGTTGGACTACGAACTTTGTTACAATGGCTTGGCAAACGATATTTTCGTGCACGTGCATTCCAAATAAAACTTTTTTTGGCCGTTAAATAATGGCGCAAATACCAGCAATTTGACGAGCGCAAACGTTAGTAAAGCGCTTCGCGTGATTCATTTGAATACTCTCCTCCCATAAATTTTGCGTCTGAAAGGAAAACTCCTACAAATGCATATTTCAGCGCTAATTCATCACTGCGCATCTTTAGTAAATCCTGACAGTACTATTTTAAAGCCAAAAGACGGTTTGCGCTGGCGCAAGCTGTTAGTAAAACTGTATTACAAGTTTTCTGAAATGTTATGTTTTAAAAAGCAAAGGCATTATTTAATTAAATTATATATTTATTTTTACATAGGGGATTTTGGATTTTTTTGAATCACTCTATATATCAGAAAATATATATCAACAACCAGAAAAAAAAATCACCAAGTTTTTAGGAATATCATTTTATATAAACCAGGTGAAGGATATATGAACGAATCACTCTCGATAAGAACAAAACCGGAACGTACAGTGATATGTACTGGTATTATGTATATGTGTGATATGTATATGTATTCTGGCTCAGTGCAGGAGAAAAAAAAAATACTTTTGAGAAAACCATGTGTATTATAATCAAAATCTACACACGCACATGAAGTGCAATACAAAGTGAAATAAAATAAACACTTAAATGTGTATTGTGGATATTTACTTTCCGCTAAAACATGTTACAGAAGCAAAATAGTTCAAAATTCTGCAGTGGATGTAAAACCAATCGTTTTGCCTGTAGTGTTCTACCATAAGATATTGTTGTTGCTTTCTTATCCAATGGATTTGAGCTATTACAACATTAACCATATTAGTGTCATTCTGTCCATTTAACATGATAAACAGGACTGCAATTCTTGTGAAAGATACTTTTAAATATATTACACATATTAGAGTATACATGTCAATTACTCTACCAGAACGGTAGCTCTATTCTTGGCTTGCATGAGCTTTTTGTCATTCAAAGTAATATTTGTTGTTGTTGTCAAGCTTGTCATGGTTTGCATGTAATGTCTATGTAATGACTAGACGTCACTTTCAGAGTAAACCATTAATTATACTGAGCAATGTGGTTTTGTCATGTGGCGTCACATAGCGCCGCTCGATTGCAGAGTTGATGTGTTTGTTGTGTTACACACTATTATGCTATTAAGAGAATGGAACTGTATTTGTCAGCAAATGGTTAAATAGACAATGTGTTAGTTATTTGAA
The DNA here is from genome assembly GCF_001515645.1 of Sinocyclocheilus grahami. NCBI lineage: Eukaryota > Metazoa > Chordata > Actinopteri > Cypriniformes > Cyprinidae > Sinocyclocheilus > Sinocyclocheilus grahami. Next base: position 191,110 of record NW_015506528.1, read on the forward strand.
AAACAGTTCAAAAACTGATGTCAAGTTTCCAGTAGTGTGTCTGTCCACACTGAAAGCAAATGTTCTGCACAAAACTATCACAGTCATTTAGAAAATGAAAACTGGGAGTTTTGGACCAATGAGATTTCAATATGCAGAATGCAACTGAAAGGCAGCTGTGACTGGTTAGGTGTAGCGCATGGTGCAACTTCCTTTATTAATCCAAATGATTATTCCAAAAGTTATCTGTATACTTACGACTAATTACTTGAAATGGTTAATCTTGAAGATCAGTTGATTTTTTTTGTTTAATTGCTCTGAAAAATAGTTTAAAAAAGGATTTTCATAAAACGTTGTACTCTGCAAAACATTTTGGTTATCTTTAAAGGTGAATCATACAAAAATGTTGGTCTTTATGAGTATTAACAAACACAGGATATACCGTAATACACATTTTAAAATGTTTGACTCTCAAGAGTGTAAATGCTTCATTTGCTTATAATTCAATGATATTTCACACCGTAAACTCACATTCTGAATGTTAAGAAATTGCTTAATACAATTTAAATTTGTATCTGGATATTTGATTTAAAAAGATGTAAACATTTAAGTAAAAAAATCCAAACAGATGTAGTGATAACTTGTGATATAATCAAGTGAAAAATATATTTGGTTAAAAGTGTATTTTTAGTTTCAGTTGACTTTAGAAATATGATTTGGTCCAACTTATTTATGAATTTTTTTACTTGAGAAAAAGTAAACCAATTATCTGTAACAAGTTAAAGTAATTTTTTTTTTTACTTTGATCCAACGACACACTATTTTTCAGTGTAGGTTTCATGAGATTAAAAGCATCAAAGGGATAGTCCACCCAAAAAAGAATTAATGCTAATATTTAGAATTTTCATACATGCATTTACAAGAGGGTTTATTAGTTTTCACTTGACGTAGATGTTAGTGCATTGTGAAGCTAATACAAGTGCAAGTTTCCTTAACTTCTTACACAAGCCTCACAATGTGTTTGTCAAGTTTCACAACATGTTTACATTTACGTCACGCGTAAACTTGACCTTCTCATAAAAATGTGCGACAACTGGCCTAAAGTAATGATTTTTAGTAAAAAAGTAAAAAAAGAAAATAAAAGCAGTTTAAATTAATATTGAGTGCTGATTGATGTTCACTTGGATTTTTTTCCCCATCGAGGGGAAATAACTTAATTTTATAGTCATTTATAGTCGTATAAATGACTATAAAACGTAATTGGCCGTCATTTATAGTCGTATGGTAAAATGTATATTTTTAATTGTGTAACGTTACATTCAAAATAACTACAAAATGTTATGCCTTTGAAAAAATAAGTAGAACAACAGAATGCGTTGCTTTAGCGCGTCTCGGTCTCCTTGAGCATCTTTCTGGCGCATGCCACAAACATCAACCACAGGGAATACTCGTCTTTTAAAAGGCTTCATTTAGATTATTTTACATTAAATGCATCATATAAGTCACTTTGGAATAAATCACAGTAGGCCTATGTATCATGTTAAAAAAGCAACTTTACACTCTGTAAAATATAGTAGGCTAGCAAATTATTTCTTGGACCCCCTGTCACTTTAAGAACCGCCGGTCTACACAGAAGAAAGAACTGTCTAGACTCTGGCCCGGTACGAGTTGTGTCGAGCTGTTCATTAGTCTGTTTGATGAGAAAAATATGAAATTGATAAAAATGGGTTATTAATCCGTACAACTGCAACAGTGGAGGACTATTATTCTGCTGCGTGATACTGCGGAAGAACTGATGAAGGCACGGTTTAATCTTCGGCTGACCAATCAGCAGAAAGGGGTGTTTAATTCCCGCCCACATGTAGAAATCGAATATTCAAGCCGTTTATTAATTTTTTCACCCATGAACGAAAAACGAAAATTTAAGCTGAATTCTCATTTTTTCGGAGAAAAAAAAACAAAAGGAGCCGTTTTCTAATTTTTCTACTTTCAATATTAAATCAAAAAACGAATGATCGAATGATACACGGATTCACACAAGTTCTTTGGCTTCAAAATACATTAGCTGCATCTGAAATGGCATACTGTATTGTAGGTAATACATTCGGTTTGCAACCATTACATTTACATTGCAACCATTAAAAAAAAAGTACATTCTATATGTGACCCTGGAAGACAAAACCAATCTTAAGTCGCTGGGGTATGTTTGTAGCAATAACCAAAAATACATTGTATGGGTCAAAATTATCGATTTTTCTTTTATGCCAAAAATCATTAGGATATTAAGTAAAGATCATGTTCTATGAAGATATTTTGTAAATTTCATACTGTAAATATATCAAAACTTAATTTTTGATTAGTAATATGCATTGCTAAGAACTACATTTGGACAACTTTAAAGGCGATTTTCTCAATATTTAGATTTTTTTGCACCCTCAGATTCCAGATTTTCAAATAGTTGTATCTCGGCCAAATATTGTCCTGTCCTAACAAACCATACATCAATGAAAGCTTATTTATTCAACTTTCAGATGATGTATAAATCTCAATTTCGAAAAATGGACACTTATGACTGGTTTTGTGGTCCAGGGTCACATATACTGTATGTATATGGGTGGTATGAATGCAATCCGGGCATAGTACTTCCACCATGTTTCAGCTGCTTCACTGCCAAGTCCCGGAATTATTTTTTTTTTTTAACTAGATGGTTTTGCAAGTTTTTAATAAAGTGCATGTCACTTGAATCATGTTGTTGTTATGTTTTTAAGTTGACTAGTTCAACGTTAAAACATGGAGATTAAATTTTTTGCCATATATCCCTTTAAAGAACAGTCATGTCCTAAACTGAACGTAAAGCATCCAAACATTTAGCCTAAAGAAAAAAAGAAATCACATCTGGAAAATGAATTCCATGCAGAGCAGCACAAACACCTTTGAGCGTCAACTGTCAACACGTGTGGAAGAGTTTCTGTCTGTACGACTGGGCCTGTGGAGAAGCCAATCTCACGCATTACCACAAAAGCGTTAACAAGCCGTCTCTCTCGCCAGCGATGACACCACACACACCCGAGGCTGCACTGTTTTAGGTCATCACACTAGCCAGACGAGTGGTGACAGACAGCGAGCAGTGCCAGTTCCAGCAGCTGGGTTCATTATTCACATTTAATTGTCAGCACACAATTGTGTGAAAAGCACTACAGTGATCAACACATTTATAATGTGAAGTTTTCAAGGATATACACTGCTACAAAGCCATTAAACCACAGCTCGTTTAACAAACCCACCATCAACTGTAAATTTTAAGGCAATTACTTTCGGACCAGAAACATTTTTAATAACTAGTTTGTGTACACAAGCAGACTTAGGCCCTGTTTACACATAGTATCAATATCCGTCTCAGGTGAGTGTTTATAACAGAATAATTACAGAAGTGATAGCAAGGTTTACACCACAGATGATACGTGGTCACATGTTTTCATCTACCTTCAAATGTAGTTTGAGTGATCCAAGCAGATGTATTAAGATGGATCATAATACTAGGTGTACATAATCCTGGAAAGTTTCCAAAATTTCTGGAATGTTTCCGAAATTTACTGGAAATTTTCCAAATTTGTGCAACTCTACCAAGGTCTGTACATATGTGACCTGAACATAAGATTCAGATAATCTCTTCCTGTCTAAGGGCCTGTTTACACTTGGTCAGTTCATGCGCTTTCTCTGATTGGATATCTATCTGATTTGTTTAAACCGTTCCATTTACACTTGGCCACATAAACGTGTCTCCGCAAAACGGATATAAATCCGATCTTCAATTCCCGCGCTATATGCAAATTTAATGGAGTTCACGTCAACGAAAGCAATAGATATGCACTGCATTTTATTCATCAGCAGCTAATTTCAAAATCAAAGACCACAACATGAGAGAGAGAGAGCGGCATCAGCACTGGAAAGATAAGTAAGTCTTACCACTTTTAATGAAGATGATTGTGTGTTGAACATCTGCAACTTACTTTCATTTGCACCAGTTTGCGTATCGGTTTGCTGAAGAGATACTTAACTACTCATCCGCGGCGATGCGTGTTGCATTAGCGCTGTCATATCTGACTATATAACATGCCATATAGCTTATAACACACTCTTACACATTTATTAGTTTACATTTTGGAAGGAGTAAAATTTACATATGCGATTTCAACAACCAGATGCATTCACACTTTTCCAGTTTCATCTTGAATGCTTCCTTGACAATCTCCTGAAGTGGTTTGAGTGATCGGATTAAATCCAACTCGAAAGTGGCATTTACAACTGGTCTTTTCACAATCGGATTACTATCCGATCACAGATAACACATAAAGAGACCAGGTGTAAACAGGCCCTAAGAGGGCAGTTCTAAGGCCTCATTCTGCAAAAATCTGACTATATGGCTCAAATTCCTTTAATTTTTTTTTAGATTCTGAACAGTAAAAAACACAAGCCTGATCCTGGTTTTAATTTATTGCTATACCAGGTATTGTGACGAAATCCTATGCTAAAGTTTTATGCATAGTGATTAGGGCTGCATGATAAATCGCATGCGATATTTAACGCGCATCTCCATCACGTGCATGCTTTCACATTGAGCAGCATTAACTACACAGAGCCGTTGTTCACTGACAAGCTGCGCAAAAAAATGGCGCGAATATGAACGTGGTTTTGCGCAGCTTGTCAGTGAACAACGGCTCTGTGTAGTTTATGCTGCTCAATGTGAAAGCACGCACGTGATGGAGATTTACCGCTGATTACAGAACCAGCTTTACTGACAAGATGCGCATTAAATATCGCATGCGATTTATCGTGCAGCCCTAATAGTGATCCTACTTTTGTAGACAGGATTGAACTGGATTAAAGGATTTGAGTTTTCCCCTGCAGTGTGAACAAAGCCTTTCACAGCAAAAGCCTCAATGTGAACCACACTTTATACACGTAGTCAAAGTCTGATTATGTCAGACTAAACAAATGTTAACATTTCATAAACATTTATTAAGATGAGTTTTTATATTGTCATATTTTTATCGTTATATTTTTTTAATTGTAATTGTTGTAATTGCCCTGTTCTTACCTGCTGTCCCAAAACCGTATTTTTCTGTCATAATGGCTGCTGATGATGAGGTACTCGGAGCACACAACATCACTACAGAAAGACAAAACCTCAATGGTTTGTATGCCTGTGAGTAGAAACGATAGAGAAATATGGAAATGACTGATACTAAAGTGCTAATTTGTTGAACAAATGATTGCAGACAGATGCAGAATGTGCTCGTTGTTAGTTAATGCATGAGTGATTAGTTGCAAATTTTTGTGACACATACACGCTGCTCGCTGGAGGTCCCATATCTTCACGGTCCTGTCCGCACTGCCCGTGACCACCTGCCTCTGACTGTATTTAAATCTGGCAGCTGTCACTTTACGAGAATGACCCGTCAATGTAACCTAGAAAAACAATATAGACATACTTTTAATGAGAAGCTAAACAGAATCTCTCTAAACATGTCAAGAACATTTCCATGTCATATTTTCTCCCAAAATTAAAAAAGAAAGTAATTATATTTTGCATAAGAAAATATGACTAGTGTGTGTGTGTGTACATAGTCTGCATACATATACTGTATATATATAAAGAAATATTCAATCAATTTTACAGCATTTGGAGCAATTGTGTCTTGTTAAAGTAGTCTCCTCTCATTTTCAGCATGTCGAATTGGTTTTAAGGAGAGCAACGGTGTCTTTTTACCCTTTCTGTCACGCTAGTAAATTTTCAGACACATTTTTATATAAAATATGGGTCATTCCTGTTATGCCAAACCCTTTGAACTTTGTATCTTATACAAAACGTATAAATATGATTTCTAATTTGTTTTTCTATAAGAGTGTCACGTTGTTGTCTTTTTTTTTTAATTCACCCCATATTCACTGAACTGTATTTCCTAATATGATAAGATGAGAGATGATCATTTCATACAATATATTAAGACAAATATGCTGGGCCATAAAAATTACTGCATAGTAAGAATGACCCATATCTGGCCTGTTTGCATCAAAAATCATGTGACAAGCTGATTCCGCCCCATAAAACTCTCCCACACTTCATTGTCATGTAAAACCCAATGGAATCTTAGCAGGCACAGCAATAAACATCTTTAACATGGTTCATACTCCTCTCATCTGATGATGCTCTAAAGTAATTCAGAGACAGACTAGCGCAGGGAGGTTTGGGTGGGTGAGAGGTAAGCTCTGTTACCTTGGGAACGCTGTCCTCCAGCCTCCAGAATAGAGCTGACTTGTCATATGACGCAGCTAAAATCTGAGTACCCTGATGGAAAAGCACAGTTACACATCCCACAATGCATTAGAGCAGTAACCACAGCATAATCAACTCAACAACCTTACAGGAACAGTCTCCTTATATTACTAATAAAGATCCTTCAGTAGCCGAGGACTCAGTGGAGTCATATGGAATGTTCTTCAGCTCATCTAAAGCAGGGGTTCCCTTTCAGTCGGTCACTCTCGACGTCACGTCGGTAATGACCGACTTTGAGATCTCGCTTAGAGAGACCAATCCACTTCGAGCGTAAACTAAACGAGCCAATGCACATTGGCATGCGATGATTGCATCCAGCTGTCGCTGATCGCAGCGCGAGTATAACTAGGCAGCAGGTGCAACGCATACTAAGCTTTTCGCTTCAGAGCCGAGCGATCACATCATTTTGTATACTCTGAATACTCTACTGAGAGAAGAAGACTGAACGAGTTCAGCACGCTCTTTGGCGCTCTTGGTGTTGGTGGTACAGCGCTTAAGCGGTGGTGGTTTCCCGTGTCGAGTGGGTTGCACATATCAGGCTGCACTACCCCTGTTTGTGTTGCAGGCGGCCATCTCCCCTGTGCACTCAGCATGCCAAAACAGCTTTTTCCCTAAAAGAGCATTCACGGGTGCATCTTTTTAAAGACGACGTTGTGTCTGGCAAACTCGACGTTGCGTCTTGCTACAGACAACGTATTACCCATGCCACGTCGTTACCTGGCGTCGGGTGATGGTCACGATCGCTGCCTCACGTGTCTGGGCATTAAGCACGCTGAGGTGGCGTTCATGGATGAGTCATGTTCTCATTGCGGGCCAAGCTCTGTTACCTCAAAAGGGGCAGAGCTCCATTGCCTCTGCCTCGATCTAGTTCTCGTCATGGCGGCAGTCAGGCGGGGGCTACTTCAAGCAGTAGCACAGGCGGTCTGAGGGTAACCTGATGGCAAACCCTCCAGGGAACCAACCTTCGGGGGACCATCGCTCCTCTTGCACTCCGCAACGCACTACCCCTGTTTGTGTTGCAGGCGGCCATCTCCCCTGTGCACTCAGCATGCCAAAACAGCTTTTTCCCTAAAAGAGCATTCACGGGTGCATCTTTTTAAAGACGACGTTGTGTCTGGCAAACTCGACGTTGCGTCTTGCTACAGACAACGTATTACCCATGCCACGTCGTTACCTGGCGTCGGGTGATGGTCACGATCGCTGCCTCACGTGTCTGGGCATTAAGCACGCTGAGGTGGCGTTCATGGATGAGTCATGTTCTCATTGCGGGCCAAGCTCTGTTACCTCAAAAGGGGCAGAGCTCCATTGCCTCTGCCTCGATCTAGTTCTCGTCATGGCGGCAGTCAGGCGGGGGCTACTTCAAGCAGTAGCACAGGCGGTCTGAGGGTAACCTGATGGCAAACCCTCCAGGGAACCAACCTTCGGGGGACCATCGCTCCTCTTGCACTCCGCAACCAGTTGCGCTGCCAAAGGAACATGTTGGGCCCTCTACAAGGAGTGTACCAGCTGTATCCTTCGGGCGCTCCTCCCAACGATCGGATGTCGATTGCTGCATCGGAGGGTGAGCCGGAGCTTTCTGGAGAGGAAGATTCGGCTGCTGCCCTCTGGGACTGTTGCAATGCCTGAATCGGATCCGGAAATGACGGCTATGCTTTCCCGGGCCGACGTGAGGTTTGGGCTCGAGTGGAGACCTCCACCGTGTCCCGAGCTCTCAAGGTTGGACGATTGTTTCTTCGGGGTGGCCCGCACTGGTTCTCAGCGCCCCGCCCCAGTGCCATTCTTCCCGGAGGTGGATGAGGGGCTTACCAGGTTGTGGATGGCACCTTTTTTTGCCGGAAACCGACCTGCTAACTCTTCCTCCCGCACCACTCTTGACGGTGGTGCAGCAAGGGGGTATACGGGGTCCCCCTGGTGGAGTGGTCGGTTGCAATGCAGTTGTGTCCTAATACCGCCTCCAGCCATCAAGGGCAAACCGTACCTCCCCTCCCAGGTCTGTAGGTACTTGTCTGGTCTGTCCGGCAATGCTTATGCAGCCTGTGGAGAAGCTGCCTCCGTCTAACACTAGGGATGTAACGATTCACTCAACTCACGATTCGATTCACAATTTTGATTTCACGATTCAATTTGATTTTTTTCGCCCACAGACTGGGTCCTGCGTTCCACCTCGCTGCCCCACTGCGGGTACATCGGTGGTCCCGCTGGTTCAGCTTGTACGGTGTCTAGGTGCCTGGCTACCAAACCCGTCTCGCTGGCTCCTGCGGACCATCAGACTCGGCTATGCGATTCAGTTCACCCGGCGTCCCCCCAAGTTCTGCGGCATCCGCTTCACATCAGTGAAGGCAGCTGATGCTCCTGTCTTGCATGCGGAGATCGCAGTCCTACTGGCGAAGGATGCGATAGAGCCAGTCTCTCCAGTCGATATGAAGACGGGGTTTTACAGCCCCTACTTCATTGTACCCAAGAAAGGCGGTGGGTTACGACCAATCTTGGACCTGCGTGTCTTGAACTGGGCCCTTCACTGGTTACTGTTCAAGATGTTGATGCAGAAATGCATCTTCGGGTGCATCCATCCCCAAGATTGGTTTGCAGCGATCGACCTGAAGGACGCGTACTTTCATGTATCGATCCTTTTGCACCACAGACCATTGCTGCAGTTCGCGTTCGAAGGACAAGCATATCAGTACAAGGTCCTGCCCCTCGGGTTCTCACTGTCGCCCCATGTCTTCACGAAAGTTGCGGAGGCAGCCCTTGTTCCCCTGAGAGAGCAGGGCATTCACATTCTCAACTACCTCGACAACTGGCTTATACTAGCTCAGTCTCAAGATCAGTTGTGCGAACACAGGGACTTGGTGCTCTGCTCCTGATTGCATTGGCCTCCATCAAGAAGGTAGTGCATGCATTTTCGGTCGACGAATCATGCCTAGAGTTTGGGCTGGCTGACTCCCAGGTAATTCTGAGGCCCCGGCCCGGCTACGTGCCCAAGGTTCCTACTACCCCCTTTCAGGGTTCAGGTTGTGAACCTGCAAGCGCTGCCCCCAGAGGAGGCAGACACAGCCCTAGCTTTGCTTTGTCCCATCCGAGCCTTGAGATGGTACGTAGACCGGTCATAAAGCTTTAGGACCTCAGATCAGCTCTTTGTCTGTTACGGAGGCCGGCAGAAGGGGAATGCCATCTCTAAGCAGAGGATGGCCCACTGGATAGTGGATGCCATCACCCTGGTTTATCAGGCACAGGGTGTGCCCTGCCCGCTCAGATTGCGAGCTCAATCTACTAGAAGTGTTGCATTCTTCTTTACGCTGACTCGTGGCGTCTCGCTGACAGATATTTGTAGAGCTGCAGGCTGGGTGACCCCCAACACGTTCGCTAGATTCTATAGCCTTCATGTAGAGCCGGTATCCTCCTGTGTTCTCACCTTAAATGGGTAGAAGCACTGAGAGGCCCTGGTTTAGGCTTGCTAAACCGCTCCAGAGAGTCCGTACGGTAAACCCTGTCGAGCGCCTCCATCCCCTCGGCAGCCAGACGTGGCGGACCGTCCGGCGCCAGGCCCTCACTAAATGAATCCGTGAGAACCGGTAGAGGGCTGGGTTCCATATGTAGAGACCTGAGTGGATCCCATATGTGTAAAGTCCACGGTATAGCCTCAGGGCCCGTGTTTCCCTGGCAGACTTCTGCCATTTCCAAGAGGGTTATAATCACCTCTAATCTTCCATATGCACCTAAACGGTTGTTCATATGTGTAAGTGCTTCCAAAACCTCCTTCGGGAAGGATTGGGCTTCTGCAATGTTCCTGTTCCAAGTGGAACGTGTATGTTTTCCCAGTGTTATCCAATCTCACTGAGTGGGTAGTTCTACGGCAAACAGTGACTGGTCTTCTTGTTGCGAGCCCCGGCCTACGCCGAAAAGGGGGCGCAGGAGGCTCGCACAGGACTCTGGAAGTGGCAGCATCTGTGGCGCTTTGGTAGGGATCCCAAAGTCGGTCATTACCGACGGGACGTAGAGAGTGACCGACTGAAAGGGAACGTCTCGGTTACGTATGTAACCCTCGTTCCCTGAAGGAGGGAATGGAGACATCACATCTCGTTGCCATAGCTGCTGTACCACCACTGAGCGGCCAGATCACCGGCTCGGCTCATCAGCGAAAACCTGAGTATGCGTTGCACCTGCTGCCTAGTTATACTCGCGCTGCGATCAGCGGCAGCTGGATGCAATCATCGCATCAATTTAGTTGGATTGGTCTCTCTAAGCGAGATCCCAAAGTCGGTCATTACCAACGTGACATCTCCGTTCCCTCCTTCAGGGAACGAGGGTTACATACGTAACCAAGACATTTTCTCTTTAGAGTTGCTGATTAGTTTTCCCAAGCAGTCAATGTAGCCAAACAATCTCTCTTTCATATCTATGCAATTCCCATCCCAACCTGATACAGCTCATTAGTGCGCACTATGATAATTTTCTTTAGCCCTCCTCCTCCCCAGCACCACCTTCACCTTCCACACATGTGCACATTATAGCACACATACTATTGTTAAGGAACATTATAATGAGCATACATGAAAATATAGGTGCTCTTATATTTTACGAAGGGAATCATCATACTTTAAGGGTTCTTGGCATCAACAAGCCCTGAATTAAAGTCCAATAAGGGGGGTTAATTCACTAAACGGGTATAGCAGCGCAAAAAGCTGCAACACATTCAAAAACCATTTGTAATTCTGTTAAATCAGCACGAATTAGTTCTGTGATTAAATTGAAATACATCAGAACATTATTGAAATAGTTGTTTACAGTATTTTATTTGGGTATACTTTTAATGCATTATAGTTTTATTCATACATTTTTTGTAGCAGTCGTACAAGCAATGCAGAAACGATCTCAGAAACGTCTGTTGTGCACATAAATGCATGCATTAAATTGGTTAATCACAACAGCAGGTCCTAATGAGAGAATTTGAAGTCTGATGCACATATCTGTGTTTTGGTTGCAGTGCACACAGAAATTACTGCTAGATAAACTGAAGCAAAATGCATACACTGTAACACCCAATATACACAACAAGCAAGCAAAGCGACAAAACTACAATGCTTCCGTTATAACCAACAAAGAGTTGAGATTTTGTAAGCTGTGCTGAACTCCAGGGCTCATATCTAAAACTGTGCAAAGCTGCAGGCAGTGACTGCTTCAGGGATTATAATAGAGGCATTCTAGTATGTTGTCTCGTTACATTGCTCATTTTCTGTGTATAATTTATTCAAACACAATGATTTGTGTGTGTTCATACCGTCGGGTTGAACTCAATGCTGGTGATCCCCTCATTACTTCCATCTAATGTCCCTCTGTTCTGAAGAGTTCCTGTGAGGACAAAACACTGCATTATGTTACATCAAGCCTGAGAATATGCACTCACTTTTGTTGTGTCTATTAACTGTATAATAGAGCACATCAAATTAGATCATATCATATCATATGAGATTTATCTACACACAGTAATGCTTGTCTAAAAAATGTTTTAAAAATGTCCCACCTCACAGACCTCACATAATTTTGAATAATTTCTCAGTGGTGTAATGTAACGAAGTAATAATACTTTGTTACAGTACTTCAGTATTTTTGGGGAGTATCTGTACTTTACTTGAGTTTTTATATTTCAGCCAACTTTTACTTTTACTCCACTACATTTCCTAATTAAAATGTATACTTTTACTCCGATACATTTCCCCGAAGCATATTCGTTACTTACTACAAAATAGTAAGAAGTCAGAAGAACAGGGACTGCAGGAAAGCAGGTTTGACGAATCAGTGGTCTGGCTTTTGCAAGTTACACATGCTCATGTGCAAACAAGGGCGCGTACAACCGCGAATTCATTTTCCACTCAAGTTGAGTCTGGGGTGTGCGATATAGCATATCTGCTATTAAAGGGTTCGTTCACCCAAAAATGAAAATTAGCTTGTGTTTTACTTACCCTCGAAGCATCCTAGGTGTATATGACTTTCTTCTTTCAGACGAATCCAGTCGGAGTTATATTAAAAATTGTCCTGGCTATTCCAAGCTCTATTATTGCAGTCAGCGGGTGTTGCAGTTGAACAGTCCACAAGTCGTCAAATAAAGCTTACGCATTCATAATAAAACCGGGGGATGAATAAAGGCCCCCTGTAGCGAATCCATGAGTTTTTGTAAGAAAAATATCCATATTTCAAACGTAATAAACACTTTTCTCTCACTTCCGTTATCTGTCATACGAAGGCATATGAAGTATGCGCAGTGCGCGCGAGTTTGTTTAATAGGAGCAAAGGAAGCAAAGTTGCCTTACTTTAGCAAAGGAAAACCAGTCTCCTCTTGGTTTATATCAAAATCCTCCGACATTTTTTCTTTGCAAATCTTCGGTTTGTACTTCTAATTCGTGACCGGCGTTTTGTTTTGTTCTCTCTCCACATTCGTCACTAATCACGCAACACCGCACATCTTACGTCATTCGCCGGAACTGCTTTAGTGTAAGACAGTCAGCGGAAGTGAGAGAAAAGATGTTTATTACGCTTGAAATATGGATATTTTTTTACAAAAACTCATGGATTCACTACAGGGGGCCTTTATTCATGCCCCGGAGCCGTCTGCGGCACGTTTTATTATAAATGCGCGAGCTTTATTAGACAACTTGTGGACTATTCAACTGCAATGATAGAGCTTGGAATAGCCAGGAACATTTTAAATATAACTCCGACTGGATTCGTCTGAAAGAAGAAAGTCATACACCTAGGATTCTTCTTCGAGGGTAAGTAAAACTCAAGCTAATTTTAATTTTTGGGTGAACTAACCCTTTAAAACTCAAAATTCCAGGCATTCTAAATTGTAGACGGCAAAAATATTTCTGTATGCTTTTTATATTTATATAATTTAATATAGTTAACTTAATCTATATCACACAAAGAGTGCCGTTTTTCTGCAGATATCAGCATGAAACTTAAAGAAAGTGATGTG
>NW_015506528.1:204448-205132 GCF_001515645.1 Sinocyclocheilus grahami
ACCTGCAACCTTTGGGTTTCGAGTCCGACTCTCTAACTATTAGGCCACGACTTCCCCAATGAACACATTTAATAATCATTTTATACAAGTTCAGTAAAGCAATAAGTGACTTACATTTTAGACATAATATTGCTTGTTTTTGCTCAATTTTGCCAACGAAAATAGTTCCAAACAAAGATCACAGCACTGGTTTGCATCTCTGTGCAATGGACGGTGTTTACATATTGAATCAGCTTTTCGAACGAATCGGTTGAATAAATGATTCAGTGATTCACTCATTAACACAGTCAAATGCTTTGTTTCTGAACGAATCAGTCATTTGAATGAATCGGTTGAATCTTAATGACTCACTCATTAACAGTCACTTGCTGCCACCTACTGGCGGTTTTAATTTCACATTTCGACTATTTTTTTCATGTTTTAAATTATTTCAAATATCAGTATTCAACGTTTTATGTTAAAAACAAAACATTAGGCCTATTTATGCATCTGTAACTGCAGTTTAAATGCATCAATGTCCCCTCTGAGATTCAAAAACTGTGTAAAAAGTGCTATTTCAGATGCAGATTCCAGAAATGTTTTCTTATGTTGGAATGAAAGACACTAAGTACCAGATGAAATGCTTCTTATTCTTACCCAAAAATACAAAATGGAAGAAAGAGTTAAAACTGAACACAATCTTTC